>NC_079459.1:20865043-20877543 GCF_903798145.1 Danio aesculapii | reverse complement strand
GAAGACCACGGCTGGGTCAATTGGCGTTTCTGTGTGGTGTTTGCATGTTCTCTCCGTGTTCACGTAGGTTTCCTCTGAAATATGAATGGGAGTGTGTGGGTGTTTCCCAGTGTTGTGTTGCGGCTGAAAGGACATCCGCCGTGTAAAACATATGCTGGATAAGTTGGTGGTTCTGTGGTGACCCCTGATTAATAAATTAATAAAAGGAAAATGAATGAATGAATTAATTAATTAAATTAAAATAAAAATATTCAATGTCTCTGTTGAAAAATAAAAATAAAATAAAAAAAGACACACAATCTCCATTTGCTGTAAATAAAAGAATAAAATATATTACCAAAAAGCTCAATGTGTCACATGTCTGGTATGTCTGTGTTCTGTTGTGTCATGTGATGTCTCATGTGTTTGATTCCATGTGTGTTTGTTTATATCATGTGACCCCTTTGTTCTGTTTCCTGTCATTTCTTGATGATTATTAGTTTCACCTGTGTCTCACCCCTGTTTGTATTCAGTTCATTATATCTTGTGTATTTATACTCCTATGTTTTGTTCAATCCTTCATCCGATTTTGAATTGTCAACCACCCCAGTAATCCATGTGTTTGTAGTAAGTGCAATGTTTTGTAAATAAATACATGTTCTTGACAACTCCTGCGATCATGTATGTTTGTGAATGAGCTGACGTGACAAAATGCTGCTAAAGCTGCGGTCACACTGGGCTTTGTGTGTTCGAAATTCTGTCGTACTGTGCTGCGAAAAGGGGCGGGATTTTACTCAATATTTGCCATCTTAATATTGTTTAACAAAAAAAACTGACTGTTTTTAAAGTTAGAAAATATGAAAATTGCACGTTAACTTAATAAACTGAAAATCAGATATCATCTTTTCTGTCAGAGAAAACAAATACACTACATCAGGGGTCACCAACCCTGTTCTTAGAGAGCTACCTTCCTGCAGAGTTCAGCTCCAACTCTAATCAAGCACACCTGAACCAATTAATTAGAAGCTGAAGCAGCATTGATGATTACATACAGGTGTGTTTGGTCAGGGTTGCAACTGAAATGTGCAGGAAGGTCACTCTTCCAGGAACAGGGTTGGTGACCCCTGCACTACATTATCGTGTTTATTGTAAAAGAAATTGTACCAAAAATATTATTGTAAAAGAAAATGGCTCTAAATGTGTTATAAGAACAATGTCAACCAGACACTAAATTCTTCCACAATCTCACTCACCCTGTCAGCGATCCACACAGCAGAAGCATGAGAAACCCACTCTCTGGCATGAATGCCAGCATCAATCCAGATCGCTGGTTTATTCTCTCCACCAGTGCTGAACTGGATACATCATGAATATGTAACAAATTAAACAGCAGCACACAGAAATCAATCTGCGTTTTTGTAATTATATCATCTGTTTACCTTCAGGACATACATGGGGCGGTTCTCATAGGTGCTGCCAATCTTCACTTTCGAGATCAGGTTAGAGTGACTCGCAACAAGGGTGTCCATAAAACTGTAAATCTGGCAATAAAAAATACTCAGATGTTTGGTTTAGGCTATGAATGATTATTACACAGCTCCCTGGAATAATTGATTCTGATTGGTCAGTCAGGACATTCCGAGGTTAATTGCTGATAACAACCGCTGAAACAAATAACACAGACTCATTCTGGGTACTTCAAATCATATGTCATTCACATCTGTATTTATATACTTGTCTGTTGTTTTTGACTGTTTAGCGCCATCTTCTGACTGAATAATAGGTAGGGTTAGTGTATGCTCCATCAGCTCCATTCAGCCATTTTTGTTTCTGTCAGCTTTGCCTTTGATTAAAGAGTTCATAATCTACTACAGCTTAGAAAAAAGTTTTGGGTCTAATTTTTTCAGTTTTGTGGCCATGTAATAAGCAGGATAAAATATATCCAGGTGGTTATTGCTGAATAAAGCCCTTCAGCCTTATACAACTGCTGATGAGCATGTCTGGCTTTAATATGCAATAACAACTACCTGGATGTACTTAATCCCTTACATATCATGCTTATGATATAAATGCTCTGTGTGCTTTTTTGAAAAACATCAGTACATGTACTTACAGTATCCAGATCATGATAAGCAGCAAAGTTGAAGCTCTTGGTGTTGCGCTCCATCTCCGCATTACTAACCATCTCTGCTCTCTCCCTGTCCAAAAGCTCCTGAAACACAGGAACATTTGAGTATTGATAGTACTTTAACCTGATAAGTCATAACACTTTCATAAAGAGATAGCTCACATTCTGGCATTTTAAGAGCTAAAAAAAACACATACAGCAAAACCAAGTCAATATATGAATTCTGACAGGTCTCACTAAACAAAACAATTGGTTTTACAAGAAACTGAATATAATTTACAACACTATTAGATTGGCTAAAGGCAAGTAAAAATCTAATTTTGGATTTTTGGATACATTTTTAAATGGTTAGTTTACCCCAAAAAATGACAATTCTGTTATTAATTACTCACTCTCGTGGCCTTCCAAACTCCTGAGACCTTCGTTCATCTTCAGAACACAAATTATTATATTTTAGATGAAATCCGTGAGCTCTCTGACCCTCCAGAGAATGTATAATGTAGAATGTATTTTTGTAGATTTGTCTGATTACAGGTGAACCACTTAAGTCGCATGAAACATTTTGACAATGCTTTTGGTTTATTTTCTGGATGTCTTAGGACCATTGCTGTGTATGGAGCAACCCAGGCTCATTCTGAAAACGTAGTCCTATGGATGTTTCTGGACACCACGAAATACGTCCCGTATTTTTGCAGTTTTTGTTTTCGCGAATCCACAAGAGGTCGCTGTGTGCACTTTTTTATATCTCAAATTTCTCTCGCGGGTGCCGTTCGCGCCCGCTGTTCTCGTGTAAACCCAGCAGAGGCCGTTGTTGACTGACTGTCTGTCTGACTGGCTGAATGACTGACTGGCCGACCGACCAATCGACTGACCCACGCTCCTCCTTCACTAAACCCAACCAATTTTATCGATTGACCCGCCCACCCACTTACTTCCCTAAACCCAACCAACGATTTACAATAGCCGTCCAGAAAAAGAAAAGCCCTCATTTGATTTTTACCACATTTTTGGATTTTACCACATTCTCACCCTGTTATTCACTTGTTCATTTTATTTTTTGGATTCTGTTTTTGTCTTACCTGATTTCTGGAACCGCTCTTCCCCGACTGTGTCTCAAGTCCACCAACGTACACAACGAGCTAACTGGACAAACTGGTTGCAGTGGGAAAGCCCTCCACACAGAGGTGAGCGGTCAGCTGGTAAGGGCGAAAAGGAACGACGTCATACCGTCCCGTATCGTTCGTTTAAGAAATGAAATGCAGCCATACATACCTCCGGCTACATAATTCGCAGTCTCCAGAAACGTCCATGGGACTACGTTTTCAGAATGAGCCTGAGTTGATATGGAGGGTCAGAGAGCTCTCGGATTTCATCTAAAATATCTACTGTATTCTGAAGATGAATGAAGGTCTCAGGGGACTGGAATGACATGGGGCTGAGTAATAATACTAACTCTTAAGAACTAAGCCTTTAGCTATTCTAGATTAAACCTAGATCTTGAATCAAGATCAATCAATCAAATCAATCAAAACCTAAAAAAAACACTTCTGTTTTGAATGCATTGTTGCGGTGTAATTTCCTTAACATTAACCATTGATCATTATATATACATAGATTCCATTTGTTAACAAACGTTCCTTTGCAAATCTTCATTTCTTATTTTAATTCATTTACAAAGATAAATAGTAAAACTTTCCAAAATTGTAAATTTGATCTCCTCTCTACATGTAAGGCATTTGTAACCCTTGACCTCAAAACCACAAAAGTGTCAATTTTGTGAAATTGAGATTTAAACATGGCATGAAAACAGTGCCGGCCCATCCAATAGGCAATATAGGTGGTCGCCTAGGGCCCTGCGTTTCTTGGAGAGCCCCATGAAAGCTACTCATGTATATTTGCTATGAACGTAAGCGCGAGCACGTACATATATATCATAAACAATGCGCATTACACAATCCACTAACCCTATTAAACACGATACATTGATGGTGATAAAAAAATAACCTCCACATTTCATTAAAAGAATAGCTCTGTATAATTTATAAATGACAAATATCTAAAAATGATAATAATTACACAACAACAGTATGAATAAAAGCAGAAAATAATAGAAACATACCCAGCAGCACCACACTCTAGTTTGCATAACATCGGCTATTGGGTGAACTAGAATGACGTAACGTACTCCTACACAGAATCTACGTATCTCTCCAAGTTGCTCACGTTCTATACAAACCCGAAAAAGTGTCTTAAAGTCTTAAGTAATAAAACCTCACAAGTGTCCAACCTGTGCCCTTCTTCATAAACTTTCTAAATTTATTTGTATTTTATTTTAATTAGTTAGTTTTATGTATGCGTTTTTACAACACACTCGCACTTTTATTTGCGATACTTTACAATACTTTGCATTACTTGCAAACTTGTTTGTTTAAATATAAGTATTTTTACATATGTATTATAGGTTAAATACAATTAAATATTAAAAACGTATTTTTTGTGCTTTCTTCTCACCTTTTTTACACCAGTGGGCCCAATTTTTTAAACTCACCTAGGGCTTTCCATTTATTTTTGTTTTGTGAGAACAGGACAATATTTGGGCGAGATATGAATATTGAAAATCTGGACTCAAAAAGGATTCAAAAAGATCTAAATACTGAGAAAACAAACAGCTTTGTTGCCTTTTAATGTTGTTCAAAATAAGTCCTTAGCAATAGATATTACTAATCCAAAATTGAGTGATATATTTACAGTAGTAGTTTAACAATATTTTGGCATAAAAGGAAAATCAAGAATTTTGACCCACACAATGTATTTTTTTCTATTGACAAAAATATATACTCATGCAACATAAGACATATATCCAGGGTCACATTTAATATTTTGGCTTTCACCACTGTTTTGTTCTTTCTTCAGGAAACAAATGTTTCTGATATTTAGATTGATTTAAAACAGAATGACCCTATATCGGAGTTAATATGATTTTAATAAGTGCCTAATTTTTATATATAAACTGTGTATCGCTAATAATAGATAACTCACCTGCACATTGTTGATCATGACAGTGAAAGGGATGCTGTTTTCCAAAAGGAAATCTTTGACAGCATACAGACTGGCATGAGGCACATGGACATCAACAGGTCGTTCAGTAGAAAAGCCATGAGTCCAGTAGTCTAGCTGTAGAATCATATAATTAATATTTTGATGTCACATATGTTATGAGTTGAAAGCTAAACCTTCATACCTCTGAATCCACATTCTTCTCCAGCTCCTTCAAGACTTGAATGTGGTCTTCAGATTCTGCATGGATTCTGAGAACTTGGTCTCTGTCAAAAATAAATGGCCAGATTTATCATTTTAAATGAGTAACAAAGTTGGCGTGTACAGTATGATAATAAATATCTGAACTTACCCATTAAAGACCTTCTCACAGTGAACAACCACCAGAAGCGATAAGAATGCTATAAAAAGTCTCATGTTCTCCAGTTGTAGGAATGATCTTTACTGTTCAGATTTTTCATTGAGATCAGCATTTATAATCTCAGACACACGTGTTGAGTTCTCAGTAATATTAGTGCTGATGCAGGTTAATGTGACTCTTTTCAACATAATGCAACCTACTTTTGAATGTGTATTTATTGCCAGGTGTGCATTGGATTGTGTTTCTCATTGACTACAAAATAAAAATAAATAAAAACAAGCTTAAAATACTTCTTGAGTCTTGAAGGTCAGCTATGCCTATGTTAAGGGTCAAAATGAAAAGCTGTGTTGGGATGCTAACTCTCAGTCTTTTAAATTTAGCATTAATTTAATTGAAAGGTTACATTATACAAATCTACAGTAAATGACTGTCACTTAGCCTTTAGAATGGCATACACAACTTTATGTATATAAGGGAAAACGTAGGCTATTATACATACGTTTGGCATTCCTCTCACCGCATTATATCTTTTTTATTTTAATATTATTCGTAGTGTTTAAAGAGCCCATATTATGGGTTTTTGAAAATGCCCTTCCATGTAGTGTGTAACACAGCTCTAAGTGAAGTGAAATATCCAGCTAAGGCTTAAATCTGTAAGTGTACAGTGTTTAAAACTATTGATTCATCTATAAAAGAGTCGACTCATAGTGCTTCAAACGAGTCGCCTTGATAACGAGTCATTAGGTGTTTCGCGATGACGCAGCCACGAAACACAAGCCTCGCCAGTAGTTACGCGCGCAAACCAGGGAGATTTGAAACCTGCGGCCCCGCCCACTAACACAGAAAAAACACTAGACACACACACACAGACGCCGCCGGTCGAATGAAGTCACGCTGTGCTCAGATGGATAATATTGACAGTCTCTACCCAAAGATGAGTTGTTAACCTGGTACAGTACACGCGGTTACTCTTTATATTCTCTTATCACATGTAAGCCCCGTTAAAAACGCGACGCGTGCCGCTTTGTTTACGGATTCAACGTTAAAGGCTTTTGTGAGCTCGCGTTCCACTGCCGTTTGTCGTTGCTATGGCGATCGATCGTAAGCTAGGAGACAGGAGACTCGTGTCACTTTCCCTAGTTCTTCTGAGGAGCGTTGTGTGTGTGTGTGTGTGTGTGTGTGTGTGTGTGTGTGTGTGTGAGAGAGAGAGAGAGAGAGGAGAGAGAGAGAGAGAGGAGAGAGAGAGAGAGAGAGAGAGAGAGAGACTCGAGTCGCTTTCCCTAGTTCTTCTGAGGAGCGTTGTGTGTGTGTGTGAGAGAGAGGGAGAGGGAGAGGGAGAGAGAGAGACTCGCGTCGATCTCCCCAGTTCTTCTGAGGAGGGTTGTGTGTGTGTGTGAAAAAAGCCTTACACTATGAAGCGTGTATGCACTGTGACTACTTTTATATAGTTGATTACCAGCTGGGCATTTCACTCTGTCTCGTGCTGAAGCCTGTCACTGTCGACCAATCGCAGCAGGCTGTCATCGGTCCAATCAGCGCAGATTAGCTTCGCGCTGAGGAGGGGTTTGGGAACAAATGAATCGCTGAACGATTCTTTTGGGAGTCGTTGGGATAATTAGGTAAAAATAAATGCAGGTTATAAGACCATCAAAGTGTTTTATGACCTTGCATGCATATTAGACTGTTGTTGGAGACCCTTACAACCTAAATATGACCCTATTTGATGTATAATATGGGCTCTTTAATAGAGTGGAGGAACTATGACGTCAATTTGTATGCAAAAACCCGAAAGCGAGTTAGCATTTTAGCATTTCCGGTTCCCTCGTCAAAGTGTTTTTTTCAATGGGATTTCAGTTAAATGGCTGAAATAAGGTTCGTGGCAAACACAACTTCAATGTACTTTCACGTTTTATTCTACGACATAAAACACATCAGTTACATCATACTCTTGAGTTTTTAAATCGGTTACGCTTCTTCAAAAAGACGGTTGCTATCAAGTTGCTAAATGGGACTACAGGCGGTGTCGAAGACATTATACGTCATCAAGCTGAAGTCATCTGGAGCGCAGCCTGCCTGTGTTTCGGGCATTTGAATTTCTCTGTTATTTAAGTATTTTTTATAAATAGTATATTATGGTTTGTAGTAATTTTCTTATTGGGAATTCATATTATATGTAGATAATGCCTTCACTTGTAAAGACTGTCAAGACAGATTAATTTGTTGATCATTTATTTTGATTAAAGATATGGGGATACAGCTTACCAGTGCAGCCTGTCTCTTTCCTGCTCTCAGTAATGCAAACGTGTCAATGTGTAAAAATACATACATATTAACTGTCATTTTAACGTGATCGGTTTTTTCTTCATCTGAACACATTTAACTCTGTCATAACGGCAGTATTTACACTCCTCCATAAAATGTATAGTATATGTGGCTGTATGGGCTACTTTTCGCTGTTCTTCGTAACAAAAAAAAATATTGAATGTTGTTCTGTGTGCATGATGGAACTTGCAGGCATTTGATAGACTTCCTCACGCCTCATTTCTGTCGTCTGTTAAGGTAAGCGGGCTGTGTGCACGCGAGCGATACTTATTTAAATGTGCCTTTACAACAACCGTAAAGCAAAACAGATGTATTTCCCACGTATAAACGATCCAAAAGGCACGTAGGTTTGTGTATTTGCGTATTTATTTGTTTATAATATATAGCGTGGATTATAATATAATAAACAGAGAGATTAACTCTGTCATGGACATTATTTCTAAAAAAATAAGCTTGAAAAGTTGTCCGTAGCAGGGTGGTGCTGACGTCACAGGCGAGCGCCCCGAAGTACTGTAGTTCGTTTGTAGCCTAATGTTAGCTTTTCAGTTCTTGCGTTTGCATTTAAGATCCAAAAGTGATAAAAGTTGTATTTACGTGTGAGGATTATCCGGCTGGACAAAACGTGTAAGTGTAATGAATTGTGTTTGAACACAGAGATTATTATAGGCAATCTTCGAAAAGCCTTTGGGAAAATTCAGTAATGTACGACGGCGTTTTAGTGACACGTAAAATTATTTTAAAAAGCAGAATGTAATAATAATAAACTACCGAGCGCATAAAATGATATTTGAATGCATTGAGTGACAGACGAGTAAATAAAAAGTGGGTGGAACCTAGTGACGCTTTGTCACCTATGACCTTTCTCTTCCTCGTCAGCTGACGCTAGGTTTAGAGGAACTGTAGTTTAGTGTAGGTTTCGCTAATATTAATAAAGTAGTTATCAGTTTAGTTTAGTAGTTTTAAACGTTAGTTTTCAAGCTTTGTTGTGGTAAATCTCTCTTTGGATATCCGCAAGTGCCTTCAAAACACCAGCCATGGCGCTCAGCGATGCCGCCGTACAAAAACAGGTGAGTAAACTATTAACAAGTTATTTACTATTAGTTAAAGTTATTAGTTATTATATTTCAGAAGAGCTAAGTATAGAATATTATTTAGTTATTGGGCTCGTGCACTTTTGAAATACATTGACCTAAAAAAGAAATACAGAATATAGAAATAATGTACCGTATGATGTTTGATAAAGCTACTAATAAAAACAGCAAAAGTTGTAATAGATTCATTCATTAATGTTCGTTTGGCTTAGTGCCTTTATTCATCAGGGGTCGCCACAGAGGAATGAACCGCCAACTTATCCAGCATGTGTTTTACACAGCGGATGCCCTTCCAGCTGCAACCCAGAACAAAAATGCCAACTGACCCAGCCGGGACTCAAACCAGCCACCTTTTGCTGTAAGGCGACAGTGCTAACCACTGAGCCACCGTGTTACCTAGTTGTAATAGATGTAATAGTAAATTGTTGTTAACTTGTCATATATTTTCGACTTATGTATTTTTTTTTATCTTGTATAGAGATACAACATTTATAAAACATTTGTTCTTTTGCAATTGTACTTCAATACACAACATGAATGATACTTGAAAATTAGCACCAATTCTAAAATTATTTACACACTTATAATTGTAAAATATGTTTATTTTTTTCCCTCATGTCTGACTTATTTCTTTTTTAATAAGCATGAATATTTACTTCTATTGGAACTGAAAATGAAAATGTATAAAAAATCATTTCAGTGCTGTTTGTTGTTTAGTTGTTCTTTTGTCAAAAATGAATACACAATTTTTATACAATTTTAACAGGCTTTTTGACGTAGTCCCTTTATTAATCAGGGGTCACCACAGTGAAATAAACCGCTAACTTATCCAGCATATGCTTTACGCAGCAGATGCCCTTCCAGCCGCAACCCATCACTGGGAAACACCCATACACTCTCGCATATACACATATACTGTACACTACGGCCAATTTAGCTTACTCAATTCACCCAATTCGCATGTCTTTGGACTTGTGGGGGAAAGCGGAGCACCAGGAAGAAACCCTCGCAAACACGGGGAGAACATGCAAACTCCACATAGAAATGCCAGCTAACCCACTGGCTCGAACCAGCGACCTTCTTGCTGTGAATCATAAAACCAATAGAAGAAATCTCTGTTCTTCTGTTATGCTACATCCTCCATTTTCATCTGGATAATTACATTGTAATTATATGTTATTGACAATAATTCTTTGTGTCTCTTCAGATCAAACACATGATGGCCTTCATTGATCAGGAAGCCAGTGAGAAGGCTGAAGAAATTGATGCAAAGGTAAAATACAGACATGTGTCGATGTTTAACAATACAATACATCACAATAATCATGGGCACCCAAAAATACTGTAAATAATTACTTATTATTTCAACTTTTAAAATGTCTGTCAGAATATTCAGATTGTTGTATTGACAGGGGTATTCCTTCACAGCACCAAAAGATAATAGGCTACAGCATGCTTGAGATGCATATCATGATAAAGGCTTCAGCATCAAAATGTGATATTTGTCATAATCCTAATATAACATTTGCTCTGAATTTGACTAGTTTTAAAGCGACAGTTCACCCAAAATGTGCCATTTATTCAGCCTCAGGATATTCAAGATATAGGTTATTTTTGTTCTTCAGCAGAACAATAAAAAGATTTTTAGCTGAAACTGTTGTCCTTATCTGCTATCAGCAATTTAAGGGGCTTTTTACACCCGGCCACTTGGATAGCTCCAGTTGTAAAATGTCTTGGTGTAAATGCTCTCTGAAACACATATGAGATGAACATAATAGGATATCACTCAAATATGATCGCAAATCACTCAAAACCACTTTAGGAGCTTGTCTGGGATGTATTCCATCTGGGGTTGCGTGATGTTTTTGTAATTCTGTGATTTATATTGCGATGTGAATACAGCTTTAATCGGACAGAATTTTTCATTTTAGTGATAAATGATAATAATAACAACAACAAAAAATATATAAAAACAAAACAAAAAAAATTAAAAGATATATACAGTTGAAGTCAAAATTATTAAGCCCCCTTTGAATTTTTATTTCTTTTTAAAAATATTTCCTAAATGATGTTGAACAGAGCAAGGATATTTTCACAGTGTGTCTGATAATATTTTTTCTTCTGGAGAAAGTCTTATTTGTTTTATTTCGGCTAGAATAAAAGCAGTTTTTAATTTTTTAAACACCATTTTAAGGACAAAATTATTAGCCCCTTTAAGCTATGTATTTTTTCTATAGTCTACAAAACAAACCATCGTTATACAATAACTTGCCTAATTACTCTAACCTGCCTAGTTAACCTAGTTAAGCCTTTAAATGTCACTTTAAGCTGTATAGAAGTGTCTCGAAAAATATCTAGTCAAATATTGTTTACTGTCATCATGGCAAAGATAAAATAAATCAGTTATTAGAGATAAGTTATTAAAACTATTATGTTTAGAAATGTGCTGAAAAAAATCTTCTCTCCGTTAAACAGAAATTGGGGGAAAAATAAACGGGGCTAATAATTCAAGGGGGCTAATAATTCTGACTTCAACTGTACATATATATTTTTCCGATATTACTTAATATGGTTTACATAATCAATAAAGGGGTGCCATATCTTATATAATTGTTTACTCAATCCTCTTAAAGAGTATCAAATTTTTTCAAGATAAAGATAAGACATCATCTCTCTGGTCCATTGAATAAAGGTGGGTGGAAGGGAATCGTTCCATTTAAGCAGAATTGCTCTGCGCACTAATAAAGAAGAGAAGGCAAGAATCTTACACTTTGACACAAAGAAACATGAGTCTTCTGGGGCGATTCCATATAATGCTACAAGTGGTTCCGACTCTAATTTATATTGAAGCACAACAGAAAGGGTATCGAATATTGATCTCCAAAAGTTTTCTAATTTAGGGCAAATCCAGAATGTGTACATTAAAGTACCCTCAGCGGCCTGACATTCATTACACAAAGAGCCAACACCAGGAAACATTTGAGCTAATTTAACTTTAGATATATCAGCTATATGTACTATTTTAAACTGAAGCCACCTTCTTGAACGCAAAAACTCAAACTAACCGCAAACTTACTAGGGTAAAAACCCAATCCAGCCTTGTGCAAAAGGCCTCTTGTGTAAAAAAACTCTAAGAGTCAAAAACATATACAGGCTGCACAAAATTAATACTCATGGCTCCTAACTTTACATGATATACAATATTATTTGACTTGCATTTGATGAATCACCAACAGTTTCAGCTTAAAAATCTTCTCTGTTGTTCTGCTGAAGAAAAAATTTTGCCCTCAGATGAATAAGTTAACAGCAAATTGTCATTTTGGGGGATTAATCTGTTCTCAAGTATCTCCTTTAAGTTGTCTATTTGCGTTTTGCAGGCAGAAGAAGAGTTTAACATCGAAAAAGGACGACTGGTGCAGACTCAAAGACTGAAGATAATGGAGTACTATGAGAAGAAAGAGAAACAAATTGAACAACAGAAGAAAATGTGCGTTTGACTTCTTAACTTGAGTTACCTGATGTCTTCATGGGCGTATTTAATGATGTCTTCATTCAAATCCAC
>NC_079459.1:20755043-20860043 GCF_903798145.1 Danio aesculapii | reverse complement strand
ATACTAAATCCACAAAGTAGTCAGCTTTATTTTTTACAATTATAATAGATGTTTCAAGGCTGTAAAACCCCTCACTACACACTTTATACACTTTTCTCAGACAGGCATTAACATTTTCACATGTCTCTCTCAAAGTTCAAACTTTCATAGAAAAATAAGTCCAGTATTATAGATTGAAACTAAAGATCAAAACCTGTTGTCAGGTGCAAACATTCATCACTGGCAGCAAAAGGTTGATAAAGCTTTTTAGCTTTTGTTCGGATAATGTTGGCGTCCAGCGTAATGTTCTTTTTCCTGCAGTCACTGATCCACAAAACTAAAGCAAACACTTAAGGAAAAGTGTAAACAGCACCTAATCAAAAAATGTATCAATTTTGCAACGACATCATTAAAAAACAAACGATACTCATCCCTACTTGTGATCGGATAACTGAAAACGTGTTAATAGCAGGTGGAAACAGACCTCGGTTTTGTTAGAAAACATTCTTCTACATGTGATCAAATGTGTTCAATATTTGTGCTTGGCATCTTCAGTTCAGGAGGTGTTGAAGTCTATAACGCTGATGGCAGGATCAAGGCCTCCAACACGCTGGAAAGCAGATTAGACCTTCTAGCACAACAGGTAGAGGAAAAAAGTCTCATTTTTGTTTTTAGGGTCTCATTCGAGTTCTTATATTGTGTTTTTCTGCTTTCACAGATGATGCCTGACATCAGAGTGAATTTATTTGGTGCCAACCCAAACCGCAAGTTCACAGACTAATCGACTGTTACAAATACACTTCAGAAGAGCTGAGGTTTGATGGGAAGATAGTCTTTTAAGGTCACGGCAGATTTCCTAAAGAGGAAATCAGTTTTTTTATTTTACTTTTAAAAATGGTGCCTATCAGTTTCATTTTATTATTCATTTTAGGCCAAAGAAAGTAGTTCACACTGAAATGTGTGTTCTTGTCACTTTAAACCTCTCCTTTGAGAGTTTATTTAGCGCTTTCTCTTTGAATATCATGTCACAGATAGGGAAAGTAGACGCCTGACATCTTATCTCAGCTTGTACCAACAAAGAGTTATAAGCACTCAGGAATTTGCATTGTGTCAATTGTTGTTAGCTAAGCTAGCAGCCTAACCAGTTTTCCCTGAAAAAAGGGGGAAAAAAATCTCTTTCATTGTCTTAAAAACATGGATGCTTTTATGCTTTCAATTGTAGTGCAATTACATGGATAAATAAATCAAATATAGTTTATTTATAGCATGTCTGTGTCTATTACAGTAAAACAAAACCGTGTTTATTGGTTACATCAAGTCTGAAATCTGACATTCGTACAGATACGCTACATACATCTCAAACATTAACAACACGATGCCCTCTCTTGTGAAAAAGAAAACCTATTAGTTGCAAATTAGCATCATTTGTTGTGGTGCAACAACGCTTTGCATAATCAAATCAGACTCCAGATGAAATACAGAGGCTCTTAAATGGAACTCATTTAATAAAGTACAGACACCTATATCAGTCTTGCATATTCCAAATGTACAGATTTCTTATCGCAATTATTTAGACATATGAATAAGAAGCCTCTGAGATTGATTTTTTATCTCTCAGAAATCAAGTCTTCAAGGAATAAGCTTCTATAAACTTGTTGGTATTGATAAAATAATGTGTTTTAAACAGAAATGTTTCCCACGTTTTTTGTTCTTTTCTTGGTTCTCTCAAAATTAAACTACTCGTATCATTTCTCGGTTAGCTTTCTTTCTACCAAATGTGAAAAGAAGTCAGCAAAATAGATGTTCTACCTAAACAACACTGCCAGTCAAAGGTTTGGAAAATGAAGATTTTTTTTGTTTGTTTTTCTCATTTTACATAAAGTAAAAACAGTAATATTTTACAATAATGTTACAATTCTAAACAATTTTACTATATATTAATGGATTTACAAATTGTTTTCCTGTGATAAACTGATTTTTCTGCATCATTAATCCAGTCTTAAGTGTCAAAAAATCTTATAGAAATTATTTGAATATGCAGATAAAGTTAAGTCAAAATTATTAGCCTTCCTGTAAATCTTTCTTCTTTTTTAAATATTTCTCAAATTAGGTTTAATGGAGTAAGGAATTTTTCACAGTATTTCCTATAATATTCTTTCTTCTGGAAAAAGTTGTAGGGTTTAGCTAGGATAAAAGTTGCTTTAATTTTTTTTAAAACCATTTGAAGGTCAAAATTATTAGCCCCCTTAAGCAATATACTTTTTGATAGTCTACAGAACAAACCATCATTATACAATGATCTGCCTAATTACCCTAACCTGCCTAATTAACCTAGTTAAGCTTTAAATGTCACTTTAAGCTGAATACTAGTATCTTAAAAAAAGACAGAACAATATTGTTTACTGTCATCATGGCAAAGATAAAAGAAATGAGTTATTAAAACTATCATGTTTAGAAATGTGTTGAAAAAATCTTTCTGTTAAACAGAAATTGGGGCGAAAAAATAAACGGGGCTAATAATTCTGACTTCAACTCTATGTATGATAATAGGGAGTTCTGGTTAATATTTCTGTAGTAGAAACCATGAAACACTACTAGAATTATCTAGAGAACAACGGTTTTATTCAATTATTATTTATTAACATTTTTTTTACAAATATTAATTAGAAAATTACAGTTATAGAAATCCATATCAATATTGGTAATTATGACCATTATTAATAACTGAGGACCAATTATTATATTTTTATATTTATAATTAAGCAGCAGATCCACATATTAAAATGATTTCTGAAGGATTGTGTGATACAGAAGGCTGGAATGATACTGAAAACTCAACTTTGAATCAAAGTAAAATATATATTCAAATATAAGAGGAACTGTTTTGACAAGAAAATTCAATCGGAGTGAGCAGAAGAGACATCTTTTTAAAACATTTCTTAAAATGTATATCCCAAAGTTTTGACTGCCAGTGTTCTGTATATAGTACTTTAAAAAGCCACTGGTAGTTTTAATATTAAATTAACCTTTTGAGATTTTTTTCTTTTTAGTGTAAAACTTGAGTGTGAAGGATAAGGCTTTGTTGCATTTCAATATATTTCGCACTCAACAAAATCAATTAAAGAAGCATTAAAAATATTAATCTGACGTTATACAGTCTACAAACAACCAGACTGCAGACGAAGCCCAGCAGCGTCTCCACAAACAGAGATTTAATGACAGACCACAATTACGCTGAATAAACGGTCTGATTCACTGAAAGAGTCGAATCATTTTGAAGATTCAGATTCATCTCAACTTTGAGTCGAGCTTCTTCCTGCAATCTATAATATTTGTCATTGTTGCTCACTATTGATAAATTCATTATGTTGCTTTAAAATCGATTGTATCAACTGATTTAAAGACATTTCAGCTTTTTTTTTCCTGATTAAAAGCAGTAGAGTGACAAAACATACATTTAGAAGATTCAGATCCCTCTAAACTTTGATTCTTTCTGCCATCTAAATGCACATTGACCCTGTTCATCAATAGATACTGTAAGTGATTGGCTTTAAGGATAATTCTGTATATATTTTTCCTCTTTAAAAGGGATTCAATGGGATAGAGCCAAAACAGATTTAGAAGATTCAGATTCATTTTGATTCAAGATTATCTAAGTGCACATTGACCACACTGAAGTGCACATTGACCATTCAAGATTATGTAAGTGCACATTGAGTGCACAGGTGTTGGTGAATAGTCATAACAGACAATAATCAATAATCAAGAATCATGTTGGTTTCAAATTGAGCATAACTATACTGTAGGTTTAAAGACATTATTTGTTTGTTATTGTGTTGGAATTAACTGTAGATGCTAAAATGGTGGCCCCTGAAGCTAAGCAGGGCCGCACCCGGTCAGTGGCTGGATGGGAGACCACATGGCAAAGCTAGTTTGCTGTCGGAAGTGGTGTTAGTGAGGTCAGTGGTGGAGTGCTCAACATGCAGTCTGTGTGGGCCTAACGCCCCGGTATAGTGAAAGGGACTCCATACTGCGAAGTGCTATAGTGCTAACGGAGCCTTTTCACAGTGCATAAATAAATCATTTTGAATCATTCTGGTTTAAAATCAATTGTATCAATTGGCTTTAAAGTTATTTCTGTATACATTTTTTGCTTTTTAAAGGGTCTGATTTAATGGCAACACGCATTTAGTAGATTCAGATTCATTTTGATTCAAGATTATCTAAGTGCGCATTGACCCTGTTCAGAACAGACAATAAGTAATAATCAGGAATCATGTTGGTTTCAAATTGAGCATGACTATACTGTAGGTTTAAAGACAACTGTTTGTTGTTGTGTCGGAATCTGTAGATGCTAAAATGATGGCCCACTGAAGCTAAGCAGGGCTGCGCCTGGTCAGTACCTGGATGGGAGACCACATGGGAAAGCTAGGTTGCTGCGGGAAGTGGTGTTAGTGAGGCCAGCAGGGGGCGCTCAACCTGCAGTCTATGTGTTGGTGCTAATGCCCCAGTATAGTGAAGGGGACTCTATACTGTCAGTGAGCATCGTTTTTCGGATGAGACATTAAACTGAGGTCCTGACTCTGTGTTCATTAAAATTCCCAGGATGACCTTCGAAAAAGAGTAGGGGTTTAACCCCGGTATCCTGACCAAATTTGTTCATCATGGCCTTCTAACCATCCCCATATCATAATTGGCTTCATCACTTTGTCTCCTCTCCACCAATCAGCTGGTGTGCGGTCTGGCACAATATGGCTTTGAGTGTCCCGAACAGCCCTATATAAATGTAAGGAATTGTTATTATTATTATTATTAAAATATATATTTAGAAAATTCAGATTCAGCTTTGATTCAGTTCTCTTACTGCAATTTAACTAAGCCTTTTTACAGTGCATAAATGAATCATTCTGAATCATTTTAGATTGTATCTAATGGCTTTTAAGATATTTCTGAATATATGTTTTTGCTCTTCAAAAACTGATTCATTGCTCAGTAGATTCAGATTCATTTTGATTCAAGATTATCTAAATGCACATTGACCCTGTTCAGAACAGACTTTTTGTGTGTGTGTGTGTGTGTGTGTGTGTGTGTGTGTGTCGGAATCAACTGTTAATGCTAAAAGATACATTTAAAACATTCAGATTCAGCTTTAATTCAGTTCTCTGTCTACAATCTAACCGAGCTATTTCACAGTGCATAACTGAATCATTTTGGTTTAAAACTAATTGTATCGACTGACTTTAAGTTAAAGATTTGTTGCTTATTTAATGGGAGAGAGCCAACATGTACATTTAGATGACTCAGTTTCACTTCAACTTTGATTCAACTCTTTTTGTGCAATCTAAACACATTATTCCTTTTTATAACAGATCATGCTAGTTTGAAACGGATTATACCTGAAGGATTTAACGGACATTTTTGCATATTAATTGCTGTTTAAAGGGTTGATTCTATGGAAGAGAGCCAAAAACGTGCATGTAAAAGATTCAGATTTATCTCAACTTTGATTCAAGTCATTTTCTGCAATCCAAATACACATCGACTCATTCATAATGGATAAAAGAATCCTTTGTGAATCATGTTGGTTCAAAATTGAACATAATTGTGTTTTGAAAGACATTTCAGCAGGTTTTTTCCTATTGAAAGCTCAGATTCAAGAGTAGAAACAAAAACATCCATTTAGAAATGTAATTTCGGCAGTCTAAATATATGTCATTCTTGTTCGGAACAAATAAGCAAATCATTAGGAATAATATTGGATTAAAGATAATAAAGTCAGTTTTAAAAAACTTTAAGCATTTTTTTTTTTTTTTTTTTTTGCTGATTCAGCATTAGCGAGCCAAACCATCCATTTAAATATTTCAGATTCAACTCATCTTCATTTCAAGTCTTCTTTCTGCAATCTAAATACACAATGACCCTGTTCACAATGAATAAATCTATCGTATTGGTTAAAAATGATTGTATCTATTGACATAATGGACATTTCCGCACATTTTGTGCTGTTTAAAAAGATTCAGCATGTGAGCCAACCAAAACATTTTAAACATTTGGATTCAACTCGATTCAAGCCTTTTTTTCTTCAGTCTAAATACACACTGACCCTGTTCAGAACAAGATCAATTGGAGAGAGCCAGAATGTACATTTAGAAGACTCAGTTTCACTTCAACTTTGATTCAAATCTTTCTTTTGCAATCCAAATGCACATTTTTGCATATTAATTGCTGTTTAAAGGGTTGATTCTATGGAAGAGAGCCAGAACGTACATGTAAAAGATTCAGATTTATCTCAACTTCGATTCAAGTCATTTTTTGCAATCCAAATACACATCGACTCTTTTCATAATGGATAAAAGAATCATTTGTTGGTTCAAAATTGATCATAATTGTGTTTTCAAATACATTTCAGCAGAGTTTTTTTTCCTATTGAAAGGTCAGATTCATAAGTAGAAACAAAAACATTTAGAAATTAAATTTCAGCAATCTAAATATATGTGATTCTTGTTCAGAACAAATAAATAAATCATTATGAATAATATTGGATTAAGGCTAATAAAGTCTGTTTTAAAAACATTTCAGCATTTTTTTTTTGCTGTTTAAATCTGTTACTTGCCATATTTAAAAGACTCAGAGTCAACTAAACTTCAAGTCTTCTTTTCACAATCTGAATACACACTGACCTGGGTCACGATGAATACAAGTATCGTCTTGTATTAAAACTGATTGACATAATAGACATTTCTGCATATTTTTTACTGTTTAAATAGTTTGATTCAGCATTTGCGAGCCAAAACATAAATTTAAAAGATTCAGATTCAACTCAGCTTCATTTCAAGTCTTCTTTCTGCAATCTAAATACACAATGACCCTGTTCAGTATGGATAAATGTATCATGTTGGTTTATAACTGATTGCATTTATTAACATAATGGACATTTCTAATTTTTTTGCTGTTTAAAAAGTCTGATTCAGCATTAGTGAGCCAACCAAAACATTTTAGACGATTCAGATTCAACTCAACTTCGATTCGATCTAAATACACACTGACCCTGTTCACAACTTAAGAATCGATCATCACTAATAATGTTGGTTTAAAACTGATTGGAATTATGGGCTTTAGACACAAAGCTACATTAATTCAACACTGTGGCCAAAAAAACCTTCCAGATTAGTCAAAACAGGACCCTGCTTTACCTAAAGAATCCCCTTTACAGTTTTTAGGTACTTAGTTTGATTAGTTTAGTGTGTATTAATGTTAGCGTTACACAACCTTCTTGTGTTTCTCCCAAAGTTGCTGAAAGTCCTTTGGTTGGTGTGTCAATTTCTCTCCATATTTACCATTTCAATAAATCAATGTTTCCTTCTTCATCTCTTGGCCCATGTAGAAACAGTACTGTATGACATCATCAGCCGCTATCCCAGTAGCCCAATCAGGTGTTCACCAACACCCAGAAAATAGACCCCTTGAGCGATGCCGAAAAGTGGAGCGATGACCAGCGCTCGACACGTCGCTCCCTTGAGGAACGCTGAGGGCCCTTCTCGCTTTAAAATACGTCTGAAGGAGGGATGGTTGGCATATTAATATGGTAGAAGTTTATATGAGACAAATATAGAGACAATAAAAAACTTACTGTGCACAGTCAATGATGCCTCTGTATGAGTCTTCTCCTTCTCCCTTCTGTAATGTTTGTAGACGAGTCTTTATAACTGAAAGTGGAAAATATTTATTAATATGTTATTTAATTTTGTGTGTCTGTATGGTGTCATGGAGGTCCTGAAGATAGGGGAGTCATTATATAACAATGGTTTGTTCGGTAGACAACTGAAGAACAAATATCGCTTAAGGGGGTTAATGATATTGACCTTAAAATGGGTTTAAAAACATTTAAAACTAGCCGAAATAAAACAAATAAGACTTTCTCCAGAAAATATATATATATATTATCGGAAATACTGAAAAATTCCTTGCTCTGTTAAACATCATTTGAGGAGGGCTAACAATTTTGACTTCAACTATATATATATATATATGCTCACCGACCACTTTATTAGATACACCTTACTAGTACCGGGTTGGACCCGCTTTTGCCTCCAGAACTGCCTTAATCCTTCGTGGCATAGATTCAACAAGGTACTAGAAATATTCCTCAGGGATTTTGGTCCATGTTGACATGATAGCGTCACACAGTTGCAACACATTTGTCAGCTGCACATCCATGATGTGAATCTCCCGTTCCACCACATCCCAAAGGTGCTCTATTGAATTGAGCTCTGATGACTGTGGAGGCCATTTGAGTACAGTGAACTCATTATCATGTTCAAGAAACCAGTCTGAGATGATTCACGCTTTATGACATGGCGTGTTATCCTGCTGGAAGTAACCATCAGAAGATGTGGCAAGAAAATATCCCCCACACCATTACACCACCACCACCACCGTTGATACAAGGCAGGATGGATCCATGCTTTCATGTTGTTGATGCCAAATTCTGACCCTACCATATGAATGTCGCAGCAGAAATCAAGACTCATCAGACCAGGCAACGTTTTTCCAATCTTCTATTGTGCAATTTCAGTAAGCCTGTATGAATTGTAGCCTCAGTTTTCATGTTCTTAGCTGACAGGAGTGGCACCCGGTGTGGTCTTCTGCTGCTGTAGCCCATCCGCCTCAAGGTTGGACGTGTTGTGCATCCAGAAATGCACTTCTGCATACCTCGGTTGTAACGAGTGTTTATTTGAGTTACTGTTGCCTTTCTATCAGCTCGAACCAGTCTGGCCATTCTCCTCTGACCTCTGGCATCAACAAGCCATTTGCACACACATAACTGCCGCTCAATGGATATTTTCTCTTCTTTGGACCATTCTCAGTAAACCCTAGACATGGTTGTGCGTGAAAATCCCAGTAGATCAGCAGTTTATAAAATACTCAGACCAGCCCGTCTGGCACCAACAACCATGCCACGTTCAAAGTCACCTAAATCACCTTTCTTCCCCATTCTGATGCTCGGTTTGAACTGCAGCAGATCGTCTTGACCATGTCTACATGCCTAAATGCATTAAGTTGCTGCTATGTGATTGGCGGATTAGAAATTTGCGGTTAACAAGCAGTTGGACTGGTGTACCTAATAAAGTGGCCGGTGAGTGTCTAAACAAAATACAACAAAATTAAAAGGTTGCCAAACATATTCTCTCAATGATGCATAACCTCCATAATTATGTAAATGTTAAAAAATGAGTAATTATTTTGTGGTTGACGAGACTATATGAATTCTTTTTATACAGTTAAAGTCAGAATTATTAGCCCCCCTTTGATTTTCTTTTCTTTTTTATATATTTCCCAAATGATGTTCAATAGAAAAAGGAAATTTTCACAGTATGTCTGATAATATTTTTTCTTCTGGAGAAAGTCTTATGTTTTATTTCGGCTAGAATAAAAGCAGTTTTAAAAATTTTTTAAAACAATTTTATGGTCAAAATTATTAGCCCTTTTAACCTATATAGTTTTCTATAGTCTACAGAACAAACCATTGTTATACAGTAACTTGCCTAATTACCCTAGCCTGCCTAGTTAACCTAATTAACCTAGTTAAGCCTTTAAATGTCACTTTAAGCTGTATAGAAGTGTCTTGAAAAATATCTAGTCAAATATTATTAGATAAAATATATCGGTTATTAGAAATGGGTTATTAAAACTATTATGTTTAGAAATGTGTTGAAAAAAATCTCACTGTTAAACAGAAATTGGGTAAAAAATAAACAGGGGGCTAATAATTCTGACTTCAACTGTGTATAAAAAATGAAAATTGTTATGTGAAAAGATTCTGGAATATAAAATTAAGCAATATGTAGAACATCTTATGTATTATTAGCAAATTACTTATCAGTTTGTTCCAGCATCATTTAATTAATGAAAAGCTTGATTTGATCTATGTAAATATAAGTCTACACTAAACAATAATAATCCAATTATATATACTTCATCTACAATTTTATACTTTCAAAACGAGATTTATTATAATGCTATTTGGTATATTTGGACAATTAAGACTAACCATAAATGTTTTATATCAGTTTTAATCACATTATCAAAAATTATTGAATTAATATCTGTGTTTAATGTAACACAAATTTGCAAATAAATAACTATATTCTTATCTATACAGTGCCTATAGAAAATCTTCATACCCTTTTAAAATATTTACAATATTTAAAATATTTACTTTTTCTCCTAACCTGTGTCTTTCTACAACTTTATCCTGAAGGTCTTCTGAAAGCAGGGTGTAATGTGAGTAAAGGCACAGATTTTCACAGGGTCTGATGATTTTCTATATGCACTGTATACTTCTACATTACAGTTTTACATTCATTCGATCTGCTACTTGCCATTTTTGTGTAATTATTTGTGAATTAACTGTGAAAACAAAGAGTAAGCAGATCATATTCGCCACTTTTTGACTTTATAATAAACAAAGCCTGATGGGGTAAAAAGTGGGTGATTGGTTTTGTGTGAGTCTATAAACAGAATAATGTTTGCAGCGAGTCCTGCCAAATCTTCAAACACAGACGCCACAGTGGCTTGCCAGTGTTTCCACCGTCCAAATAATCCACCTTCCTCTTTACTGCCGTTTCAGGCAACAAGCAATTGTGTCTCTTACGATACAAAAGACTAGCTGTAAACCAAAACCCTTTGAAAGGCAAACTTTGCAGACTTTGTGTGTTTTTCAAAGCCAATGAAATGTTTGGGATCTAAATATCACAGCAGGATTGAAGCAGAGCGCATGGGGTTCACTAATTAATCACTAGCAAACAAAAGACTCATTCTGGGCCTTTATGAAATACAGAGTGACCTAGTTAGGAGACTTTGGTGAAAATGTACTCAGAAGTCAACACAAATAGTATAGTATTAAGCTTTTGTGGGGATTGCATTCCTTGAAGAGCTATGTACGGTAATTTGTTTGTTTAATCTACTAGATGAAATAGTAGAAAAAAAATCACTTTTTCTTTGCAGAGCTACCTCTAAACCTACCAAGAAATAAAAGTGTATATATATATATATTAAAAACAATAATAACAAAATAAAAATGAACATAAAAATGAAAGCTATGAATGAAATATACATGTAACTTAAATGTATAAAATGTTAATGTATTAGTATCCCAGTTTTTGACCCATTATATCCAAAATCCCAAATATGTGTTGCATTATATCATTCATGTATTTATATATATATATATATATATATATATATATATATATATATATATATATATATAATATATATATATATATATATATATATATATATTATTAGCCCCTGTTTATTTTTTTCCCAAAATTTAACGGAGAGCAGATTTTTTTCAACACATTTCTAAACATAAAAGTTTTAATAACTCATTTCTAATAACTGATTTATTTTATCTAATAATATTTTACTAGATATTTTTCAAGACACTTCTATACAGCTTAAAGTGACATTTAAAGGCTTAACTAAGTTAATTAGGTTAACTAGGCAGGTTAGGGTAATTAGGCAAGTTATTGTATAATGATGGTTTGTTCTGTAGACTATCGAAAAAAAATTAGCTCAAAGGGTCTGATAATATTGATCTTAAAATGGTTTTAAAAAAATTAAAAACTGCTTTTATTCTAGCCGAAATAACACTACCTCCAGAAGAAAAAAATATTATCAGACATGCTGTGAAAATTTCCTTGCTCAGTTAAACATCGTTTTGGAAATATTTAAAAAATGAAAAAAATTCAAAGGGGGGCTAATAATTCTGACTTCAAATATATATATATATATATATATATATATATATATATATATATATATATATATATATATATATACAACACACATATACACATATATATATATATATATATATACAACACACATATACACATATATATATATATATATATACACAACACACATATACACATATATATATATATATATATATATATACAACACACATATACACATATATATATATATATATATATATACAACACACATATACACATATATATATATATATATATATATATATATATATATATATATATATATATATATATATATATATACATATATATATACATATATATATACATACACATATACAGTTGGGTTCTTGCACTCCAACTACGAATACAGTCATGCCCAGAGTTGGCACAAAAGACCACAGCAGGGCAACACAAACAACATGTCTGTGTCTGAAAACATGAGACGCAGTGATCAGGAGTGGTTGCGACATGTTGTCGTGCCAAATAGCTCGCAAAACTAGTCCCACATCATTCTTCTGATTGGTTCACTGCTGTGGAACTGACATTGATGAGCGCTGCTGCATGTAAAAGCTAAAATGAAGTAAAACTAAAAAAATTTTTATCTTCTCATGTATAAAAATGCAGAGTATGTGCGAGACAATGCAAAAGACGCGAGTGTATAATGGTCAGTACCTCTGTCAACCGTGTTTGCGTAGAAAAACAATAGAAATATAAGATTCTGTCTCAGCTCATGCACATGTAAATCAGACTGAGTTCCATCTCTACACACACATACAGGATAGAACAGTTGAACACTGCACCCGCTGTTATGGATGAACACATTGCTAGAATTTTCATTAAAAGAGATTTCGGTTTCAAAACTTACCGAATCTTAAACTTGATGCACAATTATTTTTAATTCTGTTGTTTAAGGAGAAGGCTGAAATTAACCTTTGAATGTTTAATAATTATAAAGTCTTATTTTTCATTATTTATTTTGAACTTTTGCGTCACAAGAAACTCTTCAGTTCTGTAGCTGATTGTGACAAAAAATCCTGCCTGTTCAAAAACAACAGAAAAAAGCATGCACGGTGGTTTTGTTGCTTATTCCTATTGTACCGAACCCGTATCAAAACGTGACTTGAGTTTCCCATTCAACATCAATTACTAACACCAGCGCCACCCAGCAGTTTCTAAGTAGCACAGGATTACAAGTGCTTTTTAAAAGCTTAGACGGCTTGGACTAACTCAATTTGACATTTATCAGTGTGCTTTTATAACGAGAGAGAGAGCCACCAGTGTTCCTGTACTCTTCTCTTGCCTTCATCTCACCGTCAAGAGGAGTGACAGCGACCGCCGCCACTGAGCCTGCCGTGCAACCGGCCATGAAAGACTGCAGGAATGGCGCCCGCTCCTGGGCTTTACAATCCTCTGCCCGGCCCACAGCGTTGAGGTTGGCAAACAGAGGGAAGTAGATCATGGAGAACGGGACGTCCCTGAAACAGAGATGGGACAATGAGCTGACGAATGTAGACATCGCTGCAGGACGTTATTGACGAATCGTGATCGATCATTAGAGTCTGTCAAACGTGACACTGGGAAATACCACTCCATTTATGAAAAAGTTTGAATGTTTTGTAAAAAAAAATGCAATGAAGTTGAGAGTCTGTGATTTGTTAGTTAAAGTAAGAAGAATAGATTTCCAGTGTTTTCTTTGACAAACTTAAATGTGTTTTGAAAATGAAAACAAATCTTGATTTTGATGTCTGTAACAGTCAAAAAAAAAAAAAAAGGTTGGAAAAGAGGCTAAATAAAAGTGAAAATGTTACAGAATTACCAAATTAAACAGCTTTTCAAACAATCGGTTTTCAAACTGTCCAGAAAAATGGGTAAGCAAATACTTCAGGGTTTCATGTTTGGGTTTAAAGACAACATCTCTGGCTTTGCATTTAAAATGGCCATTTAGAATGAATATGTTCCTTGTTCAGACTGGCACTTTCACTGCGTTTCATAGGTTATACAAAGCCTAAAATGCACGATACGTGACCATTTACACTCATTGGGCATGCATGTACTTTTCCACAGTCCTTACTTGCAGTCTACCAGTGGTTTAATGGTTATATGTGAGGGACCTGACAAAACAGGGAACAATGCACAATAATCCAGAAAACCAATCAGAGAGTGACTGTAAAATAGCCACGCCTCCACTTTCAAGATTTTTATTTCCGTCTGTCCATCAGCATATCCAAATTAAAACTGGGTCTTTAACATTTTCAAAATCCTCTGTTTTTGTGGGTCGAAGAACCCGGAGTAGTGTGAACGCCATGGCATAAACGTCAAAAATAAACATATGTATATGCAAATCCCCACCGAAAGTATTGCGGTCGTGTATAGAAAAATAATGCAATAGAGTAAACTAAACGCAGAATAAGAAACAACAAGGTTGTGTACTGAAAGATAATAAGCGTGAATTAAAAATGAAAACGTGTTAGGACAAAATCAGATTTCCCGCTCAAATTTGACTGTTTTGTGTGCTGTGGTCTTTTCCTCTTCGCTCGTTCCCACATTCTGCTCTTGCGTTTCCAGAAGATGCAATTCGAGTTTCATTTAACGCATAGGGGACTTTAGCGTCATCATTGGTCCACTAGTCTAATTGACAGTTGCTCATCTATCCAATCAGATGAAGGGGGAGCTAATGTCACTCCAATGCAACTCAATGGCAGTGATTTAAATGAAACTCGAATTGTATCTTTTGGAAACGCAAGCACAGAATGTGGGAATGAGGACAAATGGGGAAAAAAAACTTAATTTAGTCTAAACGCATTTTCATTTTTGATTCACGCTCGTTATCTTTCAGTATGTGACCTAATTGTTTCTTATTCTACGTTTAGTTTTCGTGTTATAATTTTACATGCAATGCCTATTTTTGATATATGTGCGTTCATTTTTGATAAGTGACCCCGATACATTCATTCATTTATACATTTTCTTTTCAGCTTAGTCCCTTTATTAATCCAGGGTCGCCACAGCGGAATGAACCGCCAACTTATCCAGCACATGTTTTACGTCGCGGATGCCCTTCCAGCCGCAACCCATCTCTGGGAAACATCCATACACACTCATACATTACGGACAATTTAGCCTACCCAATTCACCTGTACTGCATGTCTTTAGACTGTGGGGGAAACCGGAGCACCCGAAGGAAACCCACGCAAATGCAGGGAGAACATGGAAACTCCACACAGAAACGCCAATCGACCCAGCCAAGGCTCAAACCAGCAACCTTCTTGCTGTGAGGCGACAGCACTACCTACTGCGCCACCACCGTGATACATTTCACAGAATTTTGATCCCATACCTATACTTTAAAAAGCACACTAGTGAAAACAACACCTCAGCCGTTGCAAGCAAAGCTGAATCATGGTTTATTATGTTGTGATGGAATAGTCAAACAAGTCAAACTTAATACACAATCACAAACACTTTACTTTAGGTCTAACTACCATAAATAATATAGTGAAAAGACTGAGGGAATCCAGAGAAATCTAAGTCTGTGTAGAGCAAGGCAGGAAATCTCAGTGTGTCCACCTTTGAGCCCTCATATGGTACTGTGTGTAAAAAAACATCATGCTGTGGTGTTAAATAAAGTCTTGTGGGCTCAGGAGCACTTCAGAAAACCACTTTCACTGAGCATTGTTTTCTGCTGCATCAATTTGATTCTCTGTCACTCAAGGAGAAAGCTCTACTTCAGTTCTGTGCAATGATGCCTCAAGAG
Organism: Danio aesculapii; assembly: GCF_903798145.1. Lineage (NCBI taxonomy): Eukaryota > Metazoa > Chordata > Actinopteri > Cypriniformes > Danionidae > Danio > Danio aesculapii. Next base: position 20,844,521 of record NC_079459.1, on the reverse strand, counting down.
TCACAAACACAGTGGAAATGTGTGCTGGGGTTCACAGGTTCTGGGAAGTCTCGAAGACCAAAGCAACCGTCGTGGTATTAGGTGCAGCAAAGCAATAGCATGAGTGTCTGACAAATGTGCAAAGATATCGCAGACATGGAGGGCTCATATACTGCGTTAATACAGAGAAATGTTCCAGTTTGCATGGGAAGTCTATGTTGTGCAGGTGAATATGAAGGTGCTTGATTGGCCTCCAGTTAAGAGATCTTATTTATAAACATGACGTATGCACAAAACAGGATTGGAAGTGTGCGCAGGTTTTAATAATAATAATAATAATAATAATAATAATAATAATAATAATAATAATAATAACAATAATTCCTTACATTTATATATACTCAAAGCACTTTACACATTTTGGGGGGAAATCCACCACTAGTGTGCAGCATCCACCTGGATGAAGTGACGGCAGCCATATTGCGCCAGACCACACACCACACACCAGTTGATTGGTGGAGAAGAGACAAAGTGATGAAGCCAATTAAGATATGGACATCCTAAGATTTTTAATGACCACAGAGAGTCAGGACCTCGGCTTAACGTCTCATCCAAAAGACGGCGCTCACCGAGCAGTATACAGGGTGGACCATTTATATGGATACACCTTAATAAAATGGGAATGGTTGGTGATATTAACGTCCTGTTTGTGGCACATTAGTATATGTGAGGGGGCTCATGAAAGAATAAAGTTACGTTAAAACCCAGTACACCATTGTTTTCTTGTGAAATTCCCAATAAGTTTAATGTGACACATGACCCTCTTCCTATTGAAAAAACTAAAGTTGGATCCAAAATGGCCACCACCCATCTTAAAAAGTTTATCACATATACTAATGTGCCACAAACAGGATGTTAATATCACCAACCATTTCCATTTTATTAAGGTGTATCCATATAAAAGGTCCACCCTACAGAGTCCCCTTCACTATACTGGGGCGTTAGGACCCACATAGCCTGCAGGTATGAGTGCCCCCTGCTGGCCTCACTAACACCACTTCCGGCAGCAACCTAGCTTTCCCATGTGGTCTCCCATTCAGGGACCAGGCGCAGCCCTGCTTAGCTTCATTTGGCGACCATGTGAGAGCTAGCTGACTACAAATAAGTAAGCATATAAACTGAAATATTAACTTAATACAGCCATTTTAAATAAGCATATGAGCCACAATCCTCAATACATAATGAATTATTCTTGTGTACATTTGCTTTTAGTAAGGTTTCTACACTAACAAAAGAGCTTGTTCAAACTACTTATTTAAAATGAGCTGAATCTAGACAATTCTGGAGTTATTTTTAGAGACAGCCGAATAGTTTTAAGCTCAGTCCACTTAAATTTGTAAAAACAGTTCAGTTAACTTAATCTATTTGTGTTTTTACGGTGCATTTTACCCAGCATTTTTACGGTGTATGCAAAATGTTATGAATAAACTCTCTCTTCCTATTGAAAATGCGATGTCAAGGTATCCTTATTCTTTCTATTGCTCTTTTCACAATGTAGATTGTGTCAAAGCTGCCTTAAATGGACAAACACAATAATAAAAAGCCATAACACTTCAGACTATGGAACATTTTTGGAATATCAGACAGGCAGCAGAGTATTGCTAATATGCTGCTGTAGTTCTAGTTAGATTAAAACCGATTAGTTGTTCAATACGAATGTCAGTGTTGAAGGACGAACCACCGAACCACATCTCCACCAACTTTTTCAGAATTGTATGATTTGTATAGGATGTAAGGCAACAGTCTGAGCTCTCATTAGAATTCTATTAAGAAGAGAATTCCGCCTACGGTTCATTAGAAGCTAGGAATAACCGATCGGAACTGACAGCTGGCAGGTTACATCAGTTCAGCTGGATTACATCACAGATGGCGGGGGAGGGGATGACGGGAAAGGTGAGGGGGTTTATTTGTGTGTAGGCGGTAGTAAAGGTGAGAGGTCACTGCGACGTATAGCTATCCTTTTGTATTGGAACTGTGCATGTTTGCTGAGAGAACAATCACTTAAGTTAGTTAAGACAACACATCTCTGAAGGTTTGTTAAAGATCTGGATTTCTGATTGGCTAAGCTAAGTTATTTAACTAAAGGGGTTAGTTTTCTAAAAAATGTAATTTTCATTATACATTTCTTATTTGAGGCCATTAAAAAAAACTAATAAAAATAAATGGATAGTTCCGTTTCTTGCAGTCAGATCATCTCACTATATAAGACCTCAATGTATCATGAGTAGACACATGTACTAATTTTGAGTTGCCTGTATATGTTTATATTTATAAACATTCATGATCTCTCATAACCACAATTGAAAACAAAGCGGATGTTTGCATGAATCAGATTGAATCTCGATTCAGAATTCTGATCCTGCCATTTCAAAACATTTTGGGTTCCTTAAAGCAGTGATCCCCAACCCCTGGGCCACAGACCGGATCAATTGGTACTGGTTCATTAATAATTTCCATTTTATTTAATATCTGAGTCTGAACAATCTTTTATTTTGAAAATTTTTTTATTTTGAAATGACCATACTCTCTCAGTTACATCTTGGTCACTTGAGCATCAAAAAACTTTGGAAAGTTTCTGTGTGAAGTGGAAAAGGCCCAGTGAAGGACACACAAACGGCCAAGGAATGGATCCGCAACCCATTTGTCAACAAATCAGGTAAATCCAGCATGTAATGTGCAAACTGCTGGAGATCGCAATTGACGGTGGCCTTAGGGGCTGTTCACATAAAGAACTATTTGTGGAATGTAAAGGTCCTCTTGATAATAAAGATTCTTCAAGGGAACATTTATGCCAATGAAGCTAAACAAAGCGTTAAAGGTTAATAATGTCTCACTTCTACTGAGTGGTATGGTTCTGTAAAGTACAGTAGAGCTTGTAACGAGTCACCCTAATCATGGTTGCGTTTACATTGTATTAATAGTATATACACATTGTACCCTTACTTTGTATCCATGGTTTATGCCAGAAAGATGCAATCGACATAATTCTAGCTGAAGGCAGAAAGCAGTACGGGCCATTGTTTTGGCTGTGTATTTAAAAACGTCACTTTCTGTGTTGTCATTCGATTGTCTTGTTGCACGTGTCGGTGACAATTCTCTGTAATATTAATTTCACACAGCATGATTTTCAAAGGCAATTTTCTCAGAGTGCATCTTTGATAATTCACACATTCTGACGTATTTTTTAGAACTTTTGACAGTAGATATCTAAATAAATGCATAACAAAATGTACTTACCAAACCGTACCACTCAGTGGAAACAGGCCATAAAAGGTCTTTATTGGCATCAACAGTGCCATGAAGAACATCAGCATCTAATGAACCCTTGCATTCCAAATATTGTTTAATATCATTCTTTAGATTTTTCTACCATTATTTTTTAGGGGTTTTCATCTTTAATTGATAGGACAGTAGAGAGTATAGATAGGAAAGTGTGGTGAGCAGAGAGGGGGAGGGATCGCATAGGACACAGGTGTCAAATCCAGTTCCTGGAGGGCCGCAGCTCTGCACATTTTAGTTCCAACCCTTGCTTCAACACACTTAGGCTGCGGTCACACTGGACTTTTCTCCCCATAAACTTCCATTTATACGCTCGCGAATGCGTCAGACCGGAAATGCAAGCTTGTGTGACAAGTTTCACAGATCGCTGTGTTGCAAAGTTCAAGTTTAGTCAAATCTGACCAGCAAAATCACATCGCGTGACTGCGTGAGACCAATCAAAGATCAAAATGACCTCTCTGGACAGAAATGTAAAATATGGACCAATCGTCTGCTTTTTTAAATGTCTAATCATCTGGTTTAATCCCGCCCCTTTTCGCAGCGCCGTACGACAGAACTTCGCATGCTCAAACTCTAGTGTGACTGCAGTATTACCTGTAGGTTTCAAACCAGCCTGAAGGACTTAATTAGTTTGATCAGGTGTGTGTAATTAGGGTTAAAGCTAAATTGTGCAGAGCTGCGGCCATCCAGGAACTGGATTTGACACCTGTGGCATAGGACATCGAGGAAGGAATCAAACTCGAGTGGCCATGAGCACTAGAATGTGATCCGTCGACGCACTAACCACTAGGATATTGGAACCAACTTCTTTAGAATTTTAAAATCTCCTTTGCACTAGGAGCAAAATGTTTCTTTATAGGAACTTGTTACTTACAAAAGGGTTCTTTGGCAACCAATAAGGCTTCTTAGCATAGCATAATTCTGTTGATAACTACTGGGAGGTGTTTTGGAGTAGAGTTGAATCTGAAGTCTGTTGGACAACAACTCTACTAGAACATTATTGGAGATCCAGGTTATTTGACTGCTTGTGTCTTACCTCATCAGTGTAGCACCTGCACCCTTATAAAGCCCCCTGAGGCCTCGGGTCTTCAGGAGCTCCGCTGTGATCCGGGTGGCTGAACGCCGAGGTGGTGCACTGGTGCCTGGATGTGCCGTCTGCGAAGCAACCAAGGAGGGGGTCGGACCGGAGGCAGGGGCAGAGGCAGTGACAGTCCGTTGAGCAGCTTGGAAAGACAAAAGTGTACCACTCATATCTTCCTCATAGTGTAATTAAACCAAGCTTACTTTCGAGGGACATTGTTCTATTCAAACAGCATCTATTATTTCTGGCTAACCTTTGTACTTAGCCAGGCATCCTAAGACCTACATACCTTGGACGACACGCACAGGGATCATAATAAACACACTTACCCAACCTGCCAGCATCCTGCAGTTGTATTTTTAGCATTTCCATGGGGGTGGTGACTACCACCTGACAGGTTCCTGCCCCACAGCCTGCGAGGATCTCCCCCCAGAGAGGTAATTTTCTGTGGAGTGACAGATAAAATGACAGATGGGGCAGATGAGCTCGTTATCATTGAAAATAATTGTTCAAATTAGTCAACAGCTGAGCTGAAAGCCTCTGTGGAATATTTTGAAAAGTAAAGGTTAGCATAAGGTCTTTATTAAGGGGAGAAAATACTATGTTTTCTTATGACTTCTCTCATGTGCCAGCATGGACTGATCCCTGCTATAAAAGATTCTCTCAGAGTCCAAATATTTCTAGTTTCTTACAATATAGTAGTGAAGAGTATGTGAGCCAATGCATGTCCGATTTCTTATTGTGTATAAAATAGCAAGAATTGCCTAGATGACCTACTAATTCAAGCGACAATGTTTCTGAAATACATTTCCACTGACACTTTACTATCTTATAAAGTTATGTGAGAAGATTTGTAACAAAGCTGACAGTGGTAGGTCACATGACAAAAATATGGCAGGGGTGTTACAGCACCCGGAGGAAACCCACGCAAACGCGGGGAGAACAAGCAAACTCCACACAGAAATGCCAATTGGCCCAGCCAGGACTCAAACCAGTGACCTTCTTTCTGTGAGGCAACAATGCTAATCACTGAGCCAGTGTCGCCTTCCTGATACGGAAATCATAAACTAAAACAGAAAGTGCAATCACTGACTTGTGATTATACCCAGCAGGCAAACAACATCATAAGAGGTTAACATTAGCTTAGATTTAGGTCATGACGTCAGGTGACCAAAATTCAATGTCTAGCCAGCGTCTAAGAACAAAGTTATTTTGTCGTCCAATAGCGACATTAAATTACGTTGATATTTGGTTGATTTTAGGTTGGACATTGGACACTGATGTCAGCCTGGCGTTGGGTTCTAATGTCAATCCAATTTTCATTTCCAAACAAAATCCAACGTCCCCACGACATTGGGGTACGCTGGGGTACATTGTCAATATGACCTCATGTTGACATCCTGTGCCTGCAGGGTAGGATGAATGACTCTATTAAAATGCTCATCCAGCATCATAATATGAGCTGACTACTAGACAAATCACCTGATTAACACGATTATTTTAGTGAATTAGAAATGTACAACTTAAACAGTGTGGTCTGATTTCATGTAAAGTCTACATGGCATACAGCTGTTGATACTCGCACGAATATAGCATAGTTTTTGTGACACTGTACAACAATAATTCATATTTTTACATTACTGTGAGGGTTGGGGGTAAACGTTAATAAAATACAATTAAATTTGTAATTTAATAACGAACATAAACAATACTTGATATAATTACTGTTTTTACATTACTGTAATGGTTGGGGTAGGGGTATTAATTTTATATTATGATATTACATATTAATGAAATACAATTAATGGATAATTTAATAAATAACAACAATGACTTCAGGACACAGCTGTATCCCTTTTAGCAACAACCCTGATTACAGAAATATGACTCTAATAAGTCACTAAAAGTTCAATACAGTGTTCTGTTGTAGAATGAAAGTTTTGAACAACATATGGGACAGACTAAATCTTGACAGACTGTTAATGTTTAGGTAATTTATGCTTTGAATATTTGCAAGTCTATATTTTAAAGAGACCATTTTCTTCAGAGAAACATACACTACCTGCAAAAAAGTCTTGTCGCCTATCTAAGTTTTAGGAACAACGATGAATAACTTGACTTCTAGTCGATCATTTGGTATCAAAAGTTTGGCCTCTAGATTACGCTTATTTTACCAAAATAAAATATGATCATGCCTTGATTTTTAATTATTTAATTAGAACAGTAAGGTCTGACTTTGCTTAGACAAAAGTCTCTTCACTTAACAGAAATAATGTACAGTATAGAATATAAAGTCATGGAGCTGTGGAAAAAGAATAAATATTGTGTATGACTCCCATGAGCTTGGAGGACTGCATCCATACATCTCTGCAATGACTCCAATAACTTAACAATAAAGTCATCTGGAATGGCAAAGGTACTGAATGTAACCTCAAACCATGATTTTCCCTTCACCAAACTTGACTGATTTCTATGAGAATCTTGTGTCTATGGGGGTTCCAGTAGGTCTTCTGCAGTAATTGTGATGCAGATCAAGAGATGATTCATAGGAAAAATCTACCTTCTGCCACGTTTACAAATGAATAATAACTAGAATTTACAAGTTATTATTTGTTTCTCTTACAACTGGCATCAACGACAAGACTTTTGTCAGGAAGTGTATGTGGTGCAACCTATGCACTCTAACTCTTGAACAAATGATTCTAATGAGCTGATTCTTTTGATTCATTCATACATATACAGCACAACAAATCCAGTACAACTGCTGAACAAATGATTCCGATGAGCCGATTCTTTCAGGTCAATCACAAGAATGAAAATCATGTGGTATTATCATGAGTATATGAAGACGGAATTGCAAACAGTGTAACCTGAACAAAGGCCTCTAAGGACCCAGATATACTTCAAGCTGGTGTGACATCCTTTTCATCACAATGAAGTTGGTTTAAGGTGTCTGAAGCAGTTTCCCAAAGCAAACTTAAGTAAAAATATGAGCAAAAACAAAAAAGCTTTCAAAAAATGCTATTCGAATTCAAAGGAACGCTCAAATTGTAATACTGTATAGCTGCTTGCTTTAAACTAAACTACTGTATAAAGTGTCGTATAAAAGGTGATGTTACATTTTCACTTGAATAAAGTGCTGAAATGTTTTTTTTTTGCCACATTACTATTATCGGATGCTTTTCATGATTTTCTCATTTTAATTGTCATGCTTGTTTTATTATAGGGACAAAAATGCACACCATCTTTACATATTCATCTAAATGCTTCACCAACAGTAAACCACTGCTCAGGTTTCATTTTTTTTGACAAACCATTTTCTGTGATTGTGAGTTTATTTGGGATTTATGAGCTATTTCTATTCAGTGAATCAGAAACATTTAGCACAAACACTTTTTTCTGAATCAAGCACTTACTGCTTACAATTTAAATCTGTATAGTATCAAGTGAATTCAGGAATTGGAGTATCACTATTTAAAATGCTGAAATAAAAAAAATTCCACTTTATTTGTAAAAAGTAATCAGTTTGTTAGCTTTAAAAGTAATAATAATATTAAAACTAGATATTAAAGTTTGAGGACAAACTTTATGGTGGCTTGAAAAGCCGAGTCTGAATTAGCATGTTACTAGCATGAATTAGCAAGTAACTATCATGATTCTAACATAAATTAGCATGTAACTAGCATGATTCTAGCATGAATTAGCATGTTACTAGCATGTTTCTAGCATGAATTAGCAAGATTCTAGCATGAATTAGCATGTTACTAGCATGTTTCTAGCATGAGTTAGCATGTTACTAGCATGTTTCTAGCATGAATTAGCATGTTACTAGCATGATTCTAGCATGAATTAGCATGTTACTAGCATGATTCTAGCATGAATAAGCATGTTACTAGCATGATTCTAGCATGAATTAGCATGTTACTAGCATGATTCTAGCATGAATTAGCATGTTACTAGCATGATTCTAGCATGATTTAGCATGTTACTAGCATGATTCTAGCATGGATTAGCATGTTACTAGCATGTTTCTAGCATGAATTAGCATGTTATTAGCATGACTCTAGCATGAATTAGCATGTTATTAGCATGATTCTAGCATGAATTAGCATGTTACTAGCATGATTCTAGCATGAATTAGCATGTTACTAGCATGTTTCTAGCATGAATTAGCATGTTATTAGCATGTTTCTAGCATGAATTAGCATGTTATTAGCATGATTCTAGCATGAATTAGCATGTTTCTAGCATGAATTAGCATGTTACTAGCATGATTCAGCATGTTATTAGCATGATTCTAGCATGAATTAGCATGTTACTAGCATGTTTCTAGCATGAATTAGCATGTTACTAGCATGATTCTAGCATGAATTAGCATGTTACTAGCATGATTCTAGCATGAATTAGCATGTTACTAGCATGATTCTAGCATGGATTAGCATGTTTCTAGCATGAATTAGCATGTTACTAGCATGTTTCTAGCATGAATTAGCATGTTACTAGCATGATTCTAGCATGAATTAGCATGTTACTAGCATGTTTCTAGCATGAATTAGCATGTTACTAGCATGATTCTAGCATGAATTAGCATGATTCTAGCATGAATTAGCATGTTACTAGCATGTCTCTAGCATGAATTAGCATGTTACTAGCATGTCTCTAGCATGATTTAGCATGTTATTAGCATGAATTAGCATGTTTCTAGCATGAATTAGCATGTTATTAGCATGATTCTAGCATGAATTAGCATGTTACTAGCATGATTCTAGCATGAATTAGCATGTTACTAGCATGTTTCTAGCATGAATCAGCATGTTACTAGCATGATTCTAGCATGAATTAGCATGTTACTAGCATGATTCTAGCATGAATTAGCATGTTACTAGCATGATTCTAGCATGAATTAGCATGTTACTAGCATGAGTCTAGCATGAATTAGCATGTTACTAGCATGATTCTAGCATGGATTAGCATGTTACTAGCATGATTATAACATGAATTAGCATGTTACTAGCATGTTTCTAGCATGAATTAGCATGTTACTAGCATGATTCTAGCATGTTACTAGCATGTTTCTAGCATGAATTAGCATGTTACTAGCATGTTTCTAGCATGAATTAGCATATTGTTAGCATGATTCTAGCATGAATTAGCATGTTTATAGCATGAATTAGCATGTAACTAGCATGATTCTAGCATTTATTAGCATGTAACTAGCATGTTACTAGCATGATTCTAGCATGAATCAGCTTGTTTCTAGCATGAATTAGCATGTTGTTGGCATGATTCTAGCATGAATTAGCATGTTACTAGCATGACTAGCATGTCACTATCGTGTTGCTAGCACCTTTCTAGCAAGATTAGCATGTCAGTAGGATGTTAAAACTGTTAGCGTGTGTTAGAATAGCTAGCCACAGTCTCTGGGACAGTTGCTAGGGTGCTGAAATTGGTTGCTAGGGAGTGGCTAGTAAGTTAAAAAGTCATCAGTTATTGGCTGCTGGCTAGACTGAGTTAAATGAGTCCAGTTAGAAGTCTGTAGGACAGTCTGATGCAGAGTTATGAGCTCACAAAGTTTGACCCAATGTTAAGTCAATGGGACTTTTGGGATTTTTCTGGGTCGTTTTTCGGAAAACCCAAGGTCGGATCAGTTAGAAAAGATATAGCAACCCGAGTCAGACCAGTTTGAAGGTTTGACGAAAGTTTGAAGTATGTAGCTTGAAAGGCCTAGGAGGAGATACACTTAGAAATTAGTCTCAGAAGAAGAAGAAGAAGAAGAAGAAGAAGAATAATAAGTTTAAGATAGATAACAATATGCTGGCTTTTCAAGCCACCATAATAAATAAATAAAGTAGCCATGTCCTCAAAAAAGATCATATCATACTATATCATGTATTTTATTTAATACCATGCTAGCAATAACAACTATTTTCATGGCAAAATCATTCAATTAATAAACATACAATTTTTTAAAAATTACAAACGAATACATACATTTTTAAGATGTCTTTTTATAAGAGTTTTAACATTAATATAACGTGACGCTTTGCTGAATATCTCCTTGAGTAAGTCCATTTCATTAAAAACCCCAAATTTGAATCACTTCATTAAAAAAAATAATAATAATAAATAAATCTGCAGTCATTAAAAGCAGGACAATAGAACATGCTTTACAGTAACAGAAAGTTTGCAGAAAAAACCCTAAAAAACTAAACTGGTTAAAAAGTGTTAGTTACCCATCTTTGGAGAGCTTCTGCCTGAAGACGTCATTGGCAGCCAGTTTGATGGCTTTCTCTGGAGTTACGAGTGTGAGATTCACAGCTGCGCCTGAGAGAAACACCATGAAGTGAAAATCTGAGAATTTCACCTTGCACTTTTAAACATAACACTGAACTTAAAGGTATAGATCCCTCAGAAATAATGTTTCTATCATAAGTTGTTCCAAACCTGTATTCAAACATTCGCATTTGAAAAATGTGGGTAAACTAATTAAAGTACTGGCTGGGATTAATTGAAATAAAAACGCTATTGAGCAAAGCTGTGATTTTCATGTGCATCCTATCACAGAAGCACACTTGCGTGTTCAATAGTAAATCTCCTCCAAAGAATATAGGGTGCTCCTGAGCAGAAACACCCACAAAGAAGTAACCAAGGAAATCCTCATACAGTTAAGCTGCGTTCACACTACAAGTGACTTGCAGCAGCAAAGTGACAAGCGACCGTTAATTTCAACGGGGAGTGAGCTACTTCCGGCGTCCTCCGTCTATGCTAGAGACAGTGACCGACTAGATGTCGGCATGTCGAGTGATGCGACAGAGTTGAGAATCCTTCAATTTTATGCAAATAAAGAGCGACTTTCTTGAGTGACAGCTAATAGGAGCACCAGTAGAGCTTACGTGATCCTCTCTTAGCTCCTGCAGAGGCCGTTTGTATTCTCCAAGCTGTAGACCTATACAGTTTTTGGCAGATAAATAGCCACAATGACAGAGAACACACTTTTTTCAGCAGCACGTAAACTCATTCGTTCTTTGTGTATATCATCATAAGCTTTACCTGAGAAACCTCAAGGTGGGAACGCAGACTAAAGGTTTCAGTTGCCACCCAGGGGTGCGTTTCCGAAAACCATCGTTAGCTAACTAAGGTCGCAAGTTCCATCATTACAGACATCGTTCATTGATTTGACGTTTCCCAAATCTGTTTTTCCAAAAAACATTCGCAAACTTCGTCTCAAACTTGTACACTTGCAACTACACCTGTAGTTGTAGTTAGAAACATAGTTCCTAGCGGTGTTCTATTCCCAGTTATCCCCCCTATGCCCTATTCGTTTAGAACAGGGGTGTCCAAACTTGGTCCTGGAGGGCCAGTGTCCTGCAGATTTTAGCTCCAACTTGCCTCAACACACCTGCACGGATGTTTCTAGAAAGCCTAATAAGTGCTTGATTAGCTAGCCCAGGTGTGTCTGATTGGGGTTGGAACTAAACTTTGCAGGACACCGGCCCTCCAGGACCGAGCTTGGACATGCCTGGTTTAGAACATTCTAACAATTAATCTTGGAATTATTTTTAAAAAAAGCATTAAAGTCTCTCTCAGGTGTAATTTGCTTTCAAACTATTTTTACAGTTCAGTTTTAGCCATCTTCATGTTTACAATTGCGTTCCCTTTGCAGAGCACTTTGAAAACATTGATGTCATTTTGAACACAGCCGAGCAGAATTTATGTTACGTCTCCAAAGCTAGTATATTTTTTACAGTCATTGCTCTAAAGCAGGGGTGTCCACACTCGGTCCTGGGGGGCCAGTGTCCTGGAGGATTTAGCTCCAACCCTAATCAAACACACCTGAACCAGCTAATCAAGCTCATACTAGGTATACTAGAAACTTCCAGACAGGTGTGTTGAAGCAAGTTGGAGCTAAAGTTAGCAGGACACCGGCCCTCCAGGACCGACTTTGGACACCCCTGCTCTAAAGCTTGTGAACACAAAACAAGATAGCATACGTTAATGCATTTAATTTATAGTAGGTTATTTATTAAGAAATGTATCTGTACTGTATATGACATGGGCCTGTTGGTTAGAACTTTCTGCTTTGGTTTGCATGTGTAAAATTGTAAAAGTAGACTTTAAAAAAATTAATAAATAAACAATATCTTACCTAATAATAATAATAATTATTATCATCATCATCATCATCATCAATATTATGAATATTATTATTAAAGAGATGCAGTGGCGCAGTAGGTAGTGCTGTCACCTCACAGCAAGAAGGTCGCTGGTTCGAGCCTTGTCTGGGTTAGTTGGCGTTTCTGTGTGGAGTTTGCATGTTCTCCCTGCGTTCGCGTGGGTTTCCTCCGGGTGCTCCGGTTTCCCCCACAGTCCAAAGACATGCGGTACATGGGAATTGGGTAGGCTAAATTGTTCATAGTGTATGTATGTGTGTGTGTGCGAATGAGTGTGTATGGGTTTCCCAGTGATGGGTTGTGGCTGGAAGGGCATCTTCTGCATAAAAACATGCTAAATAAGTTGGCGGTTAATTCCACTGTGGCAACCCCAGATTAATAAAGGGACTAAGCCGAAAAGAAAATGAATGAATGAATGAATAGTATTATTAAAGTAGGATTTTTTCCATTTCCTTATAAATAATACATATTAAATTTCTTTTTTTAATAAATAGCCTCGTTATTTATTTATTTACATGATTTATGTATGAGATTAGAATACGTGTTAGGTTTTGTAGGTGATTTTATGTTTTAGAATAGAATATGTAATGTTCTTAATAATATTTGTAAAGGAAATATAGGCCCTACATGTTCCATTTACATATATTTCAATTAATATGGAAAATGAGTGCATGTTTTTACCAAAACTAGAATGTGTGTGCATGTAAAACAATATAATTTGCACAAAGAAATATAATTTCTGCTCTAAAGAAATTGTTATCACTCCGTTTAGAGCATCATTATGGTCGTTTTACGTTATAACTAATGCAGTTCAAATGATGGATCTACGACAGAGAAACTACGGGTTTTGGCAAACACTCGTCACTACATCGTTCTTTTCCCAAACGATGCATCTTACTATGATAGTTCAGCCGCAGGTTACGTCATTGTTTGGGAAACAGAGCCCAGAGCGACAGACAGCTATAAAATCACTGCTAGTGTGAAAGAGGCATTTCTAAATAAATACAATATTAAGCTACTTTTATTGATTCGATGTGACAAATAATCACACAGCTGCAGAATCATCTCATATACAGATTTATTTCAACCATTCAATTAAAGTTATGAAGTGAGTTGGGAGTAAAAACATGTAATTGCATGTATTTTCAGGTGCGACATTTACTACACACCACCGTAGTTCATTGGGAAGCTATGCAAACTCATTGTTGCAGAATGATGATCTCGATTTCATTCTGTATTTGAATGCTATTTTGCATAGTTTATCAGTATACTCTGTAAAAGCAATTACTGGAGATTTACTAGAACCGGCTTTACTGACAAAATGTGTGAAAATTGTCTTTGATTAATCGCCCACCCCTAATTAGATACCACGATACTGGAATTCTGTACCTTTCGGTACTAAAATTTTAAAAACATCCATTTTCTGCACACATTTAATCGCTGTTGAGCATGTTCTTAAACAGCGCTGATTTGCCATTTGGTTCAAATGCCCAACAAAAAAGACTGTGATTGACCGTGAAAGTCATCAGTTCACCAAACTCACCGCTGTTTACTGAGTGTAACCACAAATACAGAAACACTTAAACGTTTCAAAGTCATGTCGATCAGCTGGTTTGCTATAAGCTGACATACGAACGATCAGCTGATGTGTTGTGGCTTTAAAACGCTTAAGTGTCCCTGTATCTGTAGTTACACTCAGTAAACAGCGGTGAGTTCAGTGAACTGATGACCTCCACAGCCAATCACATTAATTTCTGTTGAGCACGTGAGTGCAATGGCAAATCATCGGTGTTCACAAACAAGCTCAAGCTCAAATGTTAGCGGAAATTGACATTTTTAAAACTTCAGTATCGATTGGAACCGAATTCCAGTATGGTGGCAACACTACTTACGATACTATGGAAGTCAATAGACACCAGCAACTGTTTGGTTATTCACTTTCTTCAAAATATCTTCTTTTTGTGTTGATCAGATAAAAGAAACTCATACAAAAATTACACAAAAAAATGGTGTTACTTATTTAAAATTAGCTAAAACAACACGATTATTGAGAAATTTTGCTACAACTGAATTGTTCTATGTTCAGTCCACTTAAAATTGTTAAAAAATGAACATGTTAACGTAATTTCTTCATGTGGTCCCAACACAAATTGATTATGTGGAACACAGCATTTGTTAAAGTGTAAGGATGATAAAATCGTCCAACATAATTTCGTCTTATGTGTGAATGATCTTTTTAATGATTATGAATATGTAGATGAACGTTTGACTTTTAACTTCATACCTCGATACATGCCAAAGTAGCCCTCCATTTTGATCGTCTTTGCCAAACAGTCCAGCCTTAATAACAAGACAGAAATGTTCACAATTTATCATAATTCAACTTCTAAAATGTTCATTTTAAAGCTGCATTGCTTAATAATATTTGAAAACACAGTGCTCAACAAATTAGTAGTAATTCCCACACAAATCTCTCATTTAAATCATATTTTCTACAGAGAGCTTTACAATATTATATTGTGCATATACATTAGATTAGTCAGCACTGAAGCCAAATATGGAGCTTATCTAACACAATAACTTATGATAACAATCCAAAATTTGTACACCCAAATTTATTTAAAAACATTAAATAAAAGAGCATAGTTCAAGAGAAACAATTTTTTTTTTATTTTGTTAAAATTTTGTAGTTTGCCATTTTTTCCCAATATTTTGCTTGAATTTTAATGTATTATCTTTCTATTTCTAAAGATGTTCTGTGACTAAAATATTATTTTAATAAATATATCTGTTTAATAAATCTGTTTTGTTCAAATGCACCAAAATACATTGCCTATATTCCCTGAGAAATGGACACAAATATTCATTAACAAAATAGGGTGTGCTCATTTATGTTGAGCACTGTATATATAGCCTAAAATCTTAACATAAATAAGCACCTTTCCATGTTTACATACAACAAACAGCCAAACTAGAAATGAGTAATGAAGAAAGAGCTTTAAATATGGCAGTTGGTCTCTTGCCCACAAACCACTTGGGTATTCGCTTGTTACATACGCGTGCAAAGAAGAAAAGAGCTCTTCACGCACCATCACTACAAAGACTACTTCTCTGTATCTCAATCGTATCAAACAAGCATGAGCATTTTTGATTAAGCTACTTATAAAAAAGGAATTAATAAACATTCAGGAGCGTGAAAGAGATCAAATATGCAAAAGCGTGTGACTCGAATTGTTTTGCATCATCTGAGTCATTAAGAAAAAGTCCTCCGCCCAGACAAAATCACTAACATGTGCTGCCTTTATTTATGCAGTTGTTTTGTAAGAGGCAGAACTGTTTTTCGTGTATCAGATTTAATATATAAGGCTTTTAAAGGGGACCTATTATGCAAAAATAACTTTTATAAGGGGTTTAAACACAGTTGTGAGGCAACAGTCTGTGAATATAACTTCTAATGGTAAAGATTTATTAATTTTATTGTTTATAATCACACTTGATAAAAACAGTCTACAGGAAAACTTTGATGGACATTCTCCCTTTGTACATGTCATTAGAGGGGGAAAGCTTCGCCCATTAGTGATGAGCTGAATCTGCCACTATGCTGACACATAAGCAGTTGTAGCGCCGCCCTCTTTTGAAAAGTACAATCTCATTTGAATTTAAAGCGACAGCGAAGCGAAGCCTAAAAGAGGTAGTTTAAAAGAGTTATAAAACATTTTTTGAGGGGTTTTTTGAGCTGAAACTTCACATAAGCACTCTAGGGACATCAGACACTTATAGTGTACTTAACTTTCTAGAAAATTAAACGTGACTTTTTCCTCTCCCTGTAAATTAATAGTTGCTTATTATGAATGGAATTATATTACAATGCCATTATGTTTACATAGGCTACAGTTTTGTCTGATTTTATAGCTACTTTTAGGTCTGTCATGCATTTTTTGTCATTTAGAGTGGATGGAGATTTACTCCAGTGCTTCCCACACATGGACTTTACTTGGGCGGGCCGCCCAGGTATATTAACGGCCACCCAAGTATATTTAGGGACACTTTTTTTAAACAAACATCCGCGATCAATTTAATGGAAAATATTCTCTCATTTACCCGTTTCATACTGCTTGTTTTGTGTGCACTCCCACAGGTAATCTCACACGCTCTGCAGACACACACCCGCACTTTTTTGTTTTCCAGCCGAAGTTTTTAAATTTACTAAAATGTCCGGGATTTGGTTTTGCTTCCGTTTTTCTAAGCTGTCGTCAATTTTATGCGCACAGCCTTGAAAGCGAGAGAGGCAATAATTAATTCTTTAATCTAAAGGACCTTTAGGCTACTAAACACTCGGAGAGGTCGAAAATCTATATTAAGAATATTTTTATTGCTATTTTCTGTCATTTAGTAGTTCGCATTTGCTGCGATATTAATTATATTAATTTGATGTCAATATATTCCATATTTTATACATATCTAAAATGCTTTGGTAATACTGTACAAAATGGCATGCCAATAAAGCAGGGGTGCTCATGGCTCCTGAATAGCATAAAAGAGAAATAGTGGATTTTTTTATTGATCTCAACAGTCTTTTTTTAACTTTAACCGATTGAGAAGAAAAAATTTAAAACAGATAATAATAAAATAGTGTTAAAAATCAAATTATGTTTTGTTTCTCACATAGCTATTTATGTGCTGTGGGTAAAGGGTGTGTTTCAATCCGACTACAACCGCATGTATATTTCAAATTGTCGCAAGCACTGAACTCCGAAATGAAGTGGGAAACAGAAACACAATCACAAAACAATTCAGTAACTTTTAGATTTAGTGGCTAATTTGTATTTATTTGTATGATCTCATTCGTACATTTTAGAACAATTTACTCATGCCCTGAAGTCAAGGTTGGGTTTATAGGTGGGATTTGGAGGCAAACCTCCTTTAAAGAAAAAAAAAACGTATGTTTTCATTTGAATTAAATCACATAAATTTGTATTAGTGCTGTAAAATATTGAAAAAATCTGACATTGTGATATTTAGATTTTCTTCAATATACATTGCAATATGAATACCATTTCACCAGATAGATTGGAATAGCTCTACTTGGAATGCATTCATTCATTTAGATTGATTGGGATGATTCTGTACTGGAGAGAATCATGCAAAAACAATAATAAGCAAGTTACAAACATAGATAAATACAATAGAGCAAAGATAAAAGTGAAATAAACTATGTTTTACAGTTCTCTGAGGACTCTAACAGTATTTAGCTATAGAATTGAAATAATTAAATGTAAAAAAACCCTGGATAGACTACTTCATTGTTTAAATAACTCAAAATGTATCCTTATTAAATTAACAAATGCTACAGTTTCATGTGTTCTCAACTGTGCCTCCTAATTAACTAATATATATATATATATATATATATATATATATATATATATATATATATATATATATATATATATATATATATATATGTTAACTATATTATAACTACTAATTAACTATATATATAATTAACTATAAACCAGACTCAGCATTGCAGATCCTGCGATGTGACTATGTGGATGCACATTTAACTAAATCGTTATATTGTGCAGCCCTAATTTCTTTGAATTAGCCACTCTTTTGCCAACAAGTACATTTCCTTGTGAAATCAGGCTTATTTTCATTTTAAAATGCCATGGCCTACTGCTACTAGAATCACACACCAAAACAAAACAAAGAACATGAAATGCTACACCGTTAAAGGGAGCTCATAAAGATCCTGTACTCACATTCCACTATAAACACGAGCTCCCTGCTGGTTTTGTAGGCGGGTCTTAGCAAGATCAATGGGAAACACACAGGTCACACCCACCAGTCCAGCCACGCCCCCATTAATCAGCTTAGCAGGGAGGCTGCGAACACAGGAAACAAACACACACACAAACCACACATGAAAACACATCAACAGAACGCTTAGGATGAAACTTCAAATCACTAGAGGACAGCAAAGATTTACCTCAATTTCTTCTCGGCCATTTTGGCCAGGCTTCAGCTGATTTCCTCCAATCCTGTTCTTTCCGCTACAAAAAAGGTGTCAGCACAAATCGTTCCACGGCCCACCGGGGTAGAGTCCCAACTGAGAGTGCCAAACTTCACACCCTTCCTTTCACACAAAAAAAGATCCTTGAAACTTGATATAAACCAAGACACACAAGAGAAATGCAGTTGTGGTTTTCTATAAATATATATATATTTATTTATTATATTTTTTTATACCAGACACTCTGAATGGTGCTTTTCTACAGCGTGCACACAGAGAACATCCTGGCTCTAAAGTCTCTCTAATCTTGCTGCTAATGAGGTTGTGACCCTTTGAATTAACCTAGAGAAGAGAGCTAACAGAACGAGGCGCTTATCAGCATGATTTCCTGTTCTTCAACACAGTATCAACAACATCTCTGACTAATAGATCTACAGCAGCTCAAACATTGCTTTATGCTCTTTATTGGTATTTAAACAATATGAATGTTTTAAGAAATGAATGGCTATATACAGTATATTAGTGGAGATAAAAGAGGAAAGTTAGTAAGTAGTTAAAGCTGTTTTGGGTAGTTGATGCTGTACTGTATGCTGTAAGGAAATTGCATATTTCATATAGTAAATAAAACGGGAATGTTGGCATCTTTGTAGTTATTTGTACAATTTACTAGCACTTTTCAGAGAAAATGATAAACAAATTTGTTATTTTTTCATTATATATATATATATATATATATATATATATATATATATATATATATATATATAAACTACTGAATCAAAGTTCGGGTTCAGTTTTATTTTATTTTTTTTCACTTTTAGTTTTTTAAAGAAAATTATTCTGTTCATCAAGGTGGCATTTATTATATTACGTGACTCTGAAGACTGGAGTAATGAAGCGGAAAATTAGATTTATATATACTACTTTTTAAAAGTGAAATTTTACTAATGTTGTGTAAAATTACTTGCAGTTTAATTTATTTAGTGAAAATTGTTTACACATTTTGTTTCAGTGTAAAAAATTATATGATCATGACAGCGTGTTTTTAGTCCATTGTAATTTATTAAACTATGTTAATCATTTTCTAACTATAGACCATTTCAATGTGGTCATGTCATTGGCCCATGAACATTTCCTGTTTATCAAACTATTTCATAACTGTTACAAGAGGCAATTTAAAGTTATAATTTAAAGTTAAAACAGTTGTCATAACATCTTGTATAATTATGTGGCTCTTTTTGGATTGTTGATAAGCTATAGAAATTAAAAATGTAAAACAGAAAATACGCTACGACCAATGTTTTTGTTCACATCCCTCAAAATTCACTCATTGATTCATTTATTTTCTTTTCGGCTTAGTCCCTATATTAATCTAGAGTCGCCACAGCGGAATGAACCGCCAACTTATCCAGCATCTGTTTTACGCAGCGGATGCCATTCCAGCCGCAACCCATCACTGGGAAACACCCATACACTCTCAATCACACACATACACTATGGCCACTTTTAGCTTACCCAATTCACCTATACCACATGTTTTTGGACTTGTGGGGGAAACCGGAGCACCCGGAGGAAACCCACACGAAGAGAACATGCAAACTCCACACAGAAATGCCAACTGACCCAGCCAAGCTGTTTTATTATAAGTTCAATGTACTCATAGGGTTAATTTGATTCAGCTTTAAAAAACTAAGTCAACCAGGGTTTTTTTTAACAGTGCACAAAAATCATTCGTATTCTAGGAATTTACCAGCAGCTTTCTTCTTCAAAAATCTACTTTAATACTATTTGTGTGACAAGACATAATCAGAAACAGCAATTTCTGAGTAAACGTTTAGAAATAATTGAGGTAAAGTTAGTTTTACATTCACACATTCAGATTTTGCATATTCTAACTAGTACAATCATATCAGCAGCCAATGAATTTCAAAGTACAACATTGTTTACAATCAAATAAATAGTGCTGTTTTCATGTCATACTTGCATGTGATTTCAGAACAAATATTCAAAGTACCATGGTAAATATAGAGAGCGATTCAAAAGTTGTCACTGAACGAATTTGTGAATATAACCAACTTTACCACAGTTACATATTTACTATATCTGATTTATATAGTCCTGTGCCTTTTTTACATTCTCACAACTAACAAAGGGCACAGAACTGCTTCCATTTTACATTTGGCTTTACTTCAGAGTTTAATATATAGTCACACTTCATGAAACTATTAAAACAGCTTGAAAATTTGTATCAACTAACCATTTATACAGAATGTCAACACTATTTTCTTGCTTTCCCTTACATGTCTTAAACGTTAACTCCTCCATTTCCACTAACTCTCCCCCATTTGAGGTACCATTCTCAGTGTCTTTCCCTCCGGCACGCTCACATCCCCTCTTTCTGCCTCTTTGCTCTGTCTTTTCTGGAGCCCAGCAGTGGCATTCTGAGCATGCCTTTCCCTTCAGCACTGCTTCCTTTCAACTCTGCTCTATTCAAAACCCCTCCACTGCCAAAACACAGACAAGTGAGAGATCTGGCCCCACTCTCCCTCCCCATCCCTAAAAGACTTTCCACAACACACAAGCCCAGCAGATTTGACGGATTCATAAGTTTGAGTGGATGAATGTCATGTTCTTACCTCTGTCAGTGCAATGACCGGTTTTATCTAGCCGTCAATGCGCTGGTAGTGTGTACAGAAGCCGTAGTCAAGCGCCGGAGATCCGACACTCCGGGGCCGCTGCACAAACACGCGCATTGTCCATCTGTGGCGAAGTCCCTCCCCCGCGTGGCGACTCCCAGTGACATGGACGGGGAATGCACGGCTTTCCGCTAATCAAACTTGACACACATTCACACATGTACAAACAAACACGAATACGCACATATGTCATTACATAACTTCATCTCAAATAGCAAATGAACAAAACAAAAAGCTTAATATGTTAAATACATTGCAGTTGAATACAAATGCTTCCAGAATAATTTGTAATGCAAAATTATTTAAATAATTTATTATATTAAGTTGGTTAACTTTTCATTAACTTGGCACAATACACGCGAACAAAGGCCTAGCTCAATATGCACACAGCATTAATAAATTCGACATCGCACTACTATAGCATACACATTTTTACTAATGCATTCAGAATGTAAAATTTGTATTAACAAGTTTTGTTGAAGTTACAGGTTTGAAGTTGTTGAAAAATATATATTTGTAGTAGCTTAATTTATTTACAGTGTCTTGCACTTGACGCACGTGTACAAACAAACACGAATACGCACATATTATTGAGGACGAAACCTGCAAATGTAAATAAGTAAATACGCAAATAAATAAATAAATGACTACATAAATCCATAAATTCCTGCATAAGTAAAACAATAAATAAATACATACGTAAATATTGTTAGTAAGAAGCTATACAATATTATATTTGTGCATATAGTGCATTAGTCAGTACTGAAACCAAATCTGGAGCTTTTCTAACAAAATAACTTAACGATAACGATATAACGTTCCAAAAACGAGTACACCCAAATTTATGTAAAAAAAATATTAAATACAAATTTAAAATAGAGGAAAAATCAAGAGAAGCAAAGAAATAGAAAAAATTTGTTGCAATTTTATAGGTTGTAATTTATTTTTGCAATATTTTGCTTGAATTTAATTGTTTTATCTTTTATCTTTCAATTTCTAAATACATTTGGTGAGTAAAATATTATTTCAATAAATATATCTGTTTAACAAATCTGTTTTTGTTTAAATGCACCAAAATACATTGCCTATATATTCACTGAAAAATTGATAAAAATATTCATTTTCAAAATGAGGTGTACTCAATTATGCTGAGCATATAAATAAATTACACAAATGTAGGGGGAAGAAATCAACTTTTAGTTTAGCACTTTTTCTTCCAACATTCGTGTCATTTATTTAATTATCTGTCCGCACTATTTATTATTTATATATTTATTTATTCAGGAATTTGTGGATTTTTATATACAATTTTTATTTATTTTAGTATTGATTTATTTATTGTTTTATTTATGTGGGAATCTATGGATTTATTTATTCATTTGTGTATTTATTTATTTTTTTATTGTTTTATGCAGGAATCTATTAATTTATTTACTAATATATTTATTCATTTGTGTATTTATTTATTGTTTTATGCAGGAATCTATAGATTTATTTACTTATTTATTTGCATATTTATTTATTTATTTATTGTTTTATTTATTCAGGAATCTATGGATTTTTTACTAATTTATTTATTAATTTGTTTATTAATTTGCATATTTATTTATTTAATGTTTTATGCAGGAATCTATGTATATATTTACTAATTTATTAATTAATTTGCGTATTTATTTATTTATTAATTTATTGTTTTATGCAGGAATCTGGATTTATTTATTCAGTTATTTATTTTTTTGTGTATTTATTGTTTCATGCAGGAATTTCTGTATTTATTTACTAAGTTACTTATTCATTTGCGTATTTCTTTATTTATGCAGGAATCTATGGATTTATTTACTAATTTATTTATTAATTTGCGTATTTATTTATGCAGGAATCTATGGATTTATTTATTTAGTTATTTATTTATTTGTTGTTTTATGCAGGAATCTATAGATTTATTTAATAATTTATTCATTCATTTTCGTATTTATGTAATTATTGTTTTATGCAGGAATCTAATGATTTATTTACTCTTTTATTTATTAGCTTGCATGTTTATTTATTGTTTTTGCAGGTTTCCTTCTCCATACACATGCCAACACAACTTTGTCTCAAATAACAAACTTTAAAAATGAATTTAAAAAAGTCTTACTGTTATATTGAATAGATTGCATTTAAATACAAATGCTTCAAGAATCATTTGTGATACAAGATTATTTTCATTGGCACACTACACCCGTAAATATGCACACACGGCATTAATAAATATGATATTGCATTATTAGGCTATAACAAAATATATTAAAATGTTTTACTAATGCATCCAGAATGTAAAATTTTTATTTACATATTTTTGTTATTAATTTTAAGTGGTGCATGAAGTAGACAAAAAAATTACATTTGGAGTAGCTTCATTTGTCCTGCACCTTACAAAATTGTAAATATCCCAACATTTAATAACTACATTAACTAGACATATACACAAACATGCACATAGTATTGCTTGACTTCATCTAAAATATAAACAAAAATGTCTTCAAAAGCCCCTGTTATAAGATAAATATCAAATACTTTCAGATAGACGAGTGTTTTAACATCTTTCGTGTCAACAGAGGGCGCCAGTTCCACGTTTTAAATGGCAATTAGTTATTAAAACGTTGTTTTAGTTGTCAAGATAAAACGTTTGACGCTGCTATCAAATTAGTTTCGTTAATAGTTAGTTCCATCGATATTTTGTGTTTTTAATTACTATTCCCACAGCACTATTTTGAAAACAAACGTCCTAACAAACTTTTGTAGCTTGCAAACCATTATACAACCTTTTAACAAACACCGTTGCGTTGTCAATGCTACAATATAAAAATTAGTTTCAATTAATAGTTGTTTTAAAAAGCTGCAACGTCATATCAATGCATTAATAACTTCATGCTATCTGTCGTCCACATCACTCGAAGATCAATCGCGATGATTCTCCTGTGATAACAACAACAGAGCTACTTCCCCTTCAACGAAATTCAAATGTGTGTGCATTCCCTTTAAATGAACATACCACTTCGAGCGGAGGGAAGTCACCTGACCACAAAGATTTAATAAATGTGATATATTTGGTTTCTTTTGGGGTGAATCGACAAGATAGTCTGGTGATTAAAATGTTTAATAATTTTAAAAGCGTTCAATAAGCAACTTTAATGAAAGATAAGATACATTTGTGTTGATTTCATGTTTGTTGTGATGCGCCGAAACCCCTCTCCCCGCGACCGATGGTATCGCCCTGCCCATCTGTTCTTCTCTTGTGAAATGCGGATTGAAACAGATTGAACGACTCTACGGGTAGCGATGGCTACTGCGCCGCAAGGACAACAAGTTTTGCTGTTCAGTTAAACAAGTTTTATGTGAGGGAAAAGCCGGACGGATTCGTCTGAAACACACTTTTAATGTGAGACACTCGTTGGATAACAGGAAAATGTCCCAGGGATGTATAACTTCAGCGGAGGAGATCCAGTCTTGGTGGGAAGTCCCCGCCATAGCGCACTTCTGCTCTCTCTTCAGGACGGCGTTCAATTTACCAGACTTTGAAATCGAGGTAAATGATCAAAGCTGAATGGATTTAACGCCCTCCTTTCCTTTCCGCCTCACTCATTGAAACGAAACTAAACAAACTCAAGTCCCCAGTCAACAGTGATTGTCTGATAATCGATCAATTTGATCATTCGTATATTAGTGTCTTAATAAGACGTCAACTTACATTAGAGTAAAAAAAGTCAGTTATTCAGTGTTGGTTTATACAATAACAGAACCAAACCGTCCAACCAAACGTATACGTTAAGCAAAACATTTAACTTATTTGGTGTTCGTTTGTTCAATTAAAGGTGTTTGTTAGGTTTTATTAAAGAACGTACTTAATTCAATTGATAAATATTGTTTTGAATGTGTCTTTGTTTATAATCCGTTTTGACTTGGGTACGTTAAGGAAGTTATATTTAGTTTCGCATTAAGCTCAAATCCTGGACATGAACGCTAACGTTACACGTTAAATCGTTACATTGTTTGTATGTTTATCATCGCATATTCAATCTTGTAGGACCGGTTTTGATTTTTAGATTGACGTCGAACTGGCGTCGAATGGGGTTTTACCCAAACTTTCCATTGACATGATTTAATTTAATCATCTACGCTTATTTTCCATGTTAAGTTTATTTTATAAACTTAAGTCAAGTTCATGATTATTGGGTTACAAGTTTATTGTTAGATCAGAGGCTGCATTTTACTTTGTCATTGTTCCACACTGTCTTTCTGTTTGTTTGTGTTTCTCATTCAGTCAGTGATGCTGTTTAAATCTTACGTTTGATGTTTCTCAGTGAATGTAACAGTAACATTTAAACAAAGTCGTTTTATGTTGTCGAATTTGTTTTTATCAAACTCTTCTTAACTTACGTTCAGAGACAATACAGATTTTGTGAATTTGCCACAGGCATCAGTAACCTCGTTCCACCGCGACCCCCACATGTGTGAAACGTGCAGCCCCACTGGCTTTGTTATTGCATGAGGGGTTTGAGGTGATGATCACCGCGTGCCTCCAAGGAAAGTTACAAATAGCTTGATCGGATAGAAAATACCGACAGATTTCCTCAATTTGTATGACTGCTCAATTATCTACGGTTTTAAAACCTTTATTTCCACTTTGTTTAACTACATAATCAGGATTAAACCCATGAAGTTTGTGGCTTCCATGATAACATTCTGGTGCTGTTGCTGCTAATATTAAATTAATTTTAAGCTTAATTTTTTTGTGAATGGAACATTTCTCGGATGTTATTTAAATATTTAGTTATTATATATATATATATATATATATATATATATATATATATATATATATATATATATATACATGTATGTGTGTGTGTATCTGAGCAATTCCAGCGTTATGGATGTGACATTTGCAGTAAAATCTCAAAACATAAATTGACAGAGGAAGTACATGTTAACATTATATTGAAACATCTCTTTATATTTTTTAATGCAACT
The DNA here is from genome assembly GCF_903798145.1 of Danio aesculapii. NCBI lineage: Eukaryota > Metazoa > Chordata > Actinopteri > Cypriniformes > Danionidae > Danio > Danio aesculapii. Next base: position 20,818,226 of record NC_079459.1, on the reverse strand, counting down.
AGCCATAGAGTTGTGGGAGCAGAAAAATATCAATCTGTAAACATTTTTTTATTTAAAATTATGAAAATAAACATGCGTTATGGAATATGACAAAAAGTCTGCAAGTTAATAGTATACAACATACTTTGTAGAAATTCTGTGACCGAAAATTTCACAACTCAAAAGAAACGATGCTAATCAAAAGGAAAAGAGTTGGATCACTATAGTATAGAACAAACATTGATTTTATTTGATTTTACATTTTTGCATTTATGAGGAAAACGCTTTGTTATGGATGACATCTCTCGGTTATGGATGTGACAGAAATGAAATTGCCACTTGTGTGACTTTGGTAAGTCAAATCTGGTTGTTTTAAATATTAACAGAGACTTTTTTTTGTATTTTTAAAGCACTGTAAAATACAAGCCTTGAAGCCTACACAAAATACGAAGAAACGGTTTGGCTATTTTGGAGAACTTAATTTTTTTCATGGCAAGGTTGACATTTGAATGGAATTGCTCATATATATAATATCCATTAGATATATTAAGGCTTTTAAACAAACTGCTTACATGGTTTGCCAGTTAATTTCACGGCAGTGGCATTTTTGGGAGCCTTAAACACAAACCTTTAAAAATGGATTTTAATAAGAGATTTATTATCTGAGTGTAAACCACAAAATGACTGTTTTGTGAAAACAATGACATCATCAGCCCAATCTCACAGAAAAACATAACTATTTTATGTATTGGTGAATTACTGTATAATTCATCTGAATTCATACAGTGTAATGTGCACAACATTTTGAATGAAAGCCCATCCCTAACCTTAACCCTGAATATGACTCATTGAAAGCATGAACAGATCATATGAACAATTATGAATGAGATATGATAATTAAATTGTATGCACTCATATGAATTAGACGGCAAGTTGAAAAGCTATTGCCATGAGACTGCATTGGTATGTGTGAGTACTTGACAACTAGATTGACAACTATATTGGAAAAAAACAGACATTGGAATGTTTTCATTTACTGCGATTTCTATTGCAATATAAATGCAATGTCACCAGATGACTAGAATAGCTTTTAAAAAAATGATAATTTTAGACCGATTTGGATGATTCTGTAGGGGAGCATATCTGCAAAATGTAATTAAATATGATAAAAATTAAAATATAATAAAAAAAAATTTACAAGCAAAATCAAATTCAACAGATAATTAATAATCAATAAATTTTCTGGGAAGTCAAACAGTATTTAGCAACACAAATTAAATAACCACCGTATAATAATAATAATAATAATAATAATAATAATAACACTGTATCGTTTTCATTGAGTAAATAATTATATAATTTACAATTACAATCTTTAAGCTTCAAACGTTTAATTCGCTGTGCTCAATTTGATTAAATTAGCCTGAAATGCTTACACAGGCCTTATGAGCCAATCACACCGGGCGCGCTTTTCTGTTCCAAAAATGCGAGACACAGCACACTGCCTTTTTTGTTGAAAAGAAAAAAGAAGCATGTTGCGCTTTTTATGTTGCTAGGCAATGACACAATCAGCTGAGTAATGTGCACGAGTGTTGCTGTTGATATTAATATAATTTTAAAATTTAATAATATTGTGATATTCAAGATTTGTGATTCATACAACTCCGGATAACTTAAAACAGCAACACAAACACTGCAGGCACCTCAACAGAAACCCCGCCTCTGCTTTCATTTGATTGGAGATTGACTGACGTAACATGCTTTTTCCACTCAGAGTTGTCTTAATAATAAACGCATGCAAATAATAAACCTTTACTGTAATATTAAAAGTTGAAATGACTTCAATATGCTGTTAACTGTAATATCTGGTCAACTAAAATCCCAGCTACATTGCACATCCCTGCGATGTGACTATTGCGGACTCGCACACCGCCATATCGATGATGAAAATATATATCGTGCTGTAGGGTTGTCGTGATGCCACTAATTAATCTTACAATACTATACCAGTTGAAGTATCACAATACCAAGTAGTATTGTGATACTGTAATTTATAACTCAAATTATAAAGAAAATAGTCAGAAATGCTATATTTATGTTCTAAAAAGCCTACTTGAAATTAAGGCCAAAAAGTATTATTTGCACCTCAGTTCACCTAAAATTTATTAATTCTTTTGTTCATTTTGCAGATAACTGACAAACAAAAAATACATTAAAATAAAAATGCAAATACCAAACAATATTAGGCTAAATGAAGTGGTCAAATTGTTTCAGTTTCCTGTTGCTATTTTGGGTTTTTCAAGGGTTTTCAAGGGTCTTATCAGGTAACAATCTAAAGTAGTTCAAAACTTCACTTTGAGTCTATTAAAGTTCTATTAAAGAGAGTGTCGCGGTTGTTTTAGCTACTAAATAATATCAGCAAGCACAGAAATGAACCGATTCAGATGTGCATTCGAACTGAAGCGTTAGGAAACGTGCAATCGGCTATCATAAAAGGCGCAAATTCTACACAGTTTTACAACCTTAAAGGGCTCCACAGACTATTAAAATAAAATGGTCTATTGTTGCACAAATGTGTGAGCGTTTTAGGCACTTTTCCACGTGCAACATTATCTATTTTAAATAAAATAGATGACATTGCCATTAATGACAATACTACCGTTTACAAACTACAGTGGCACCGCTAATATTTTGGAGCCATAGTCTGCGATATTACCATAGTACCGGTAAACCGTGCAGCCATATTGACAACCATAACAAAAACAGGACTATGTATGCGCAGGCACATACATTTCTTTACAAAGTGACATTGCCAACTACTGGCCTGTCTTGCCATGACATTGGCAGCTACTGTCCACAAGAACATGCATCAAGTTAAAAACTGTGAATATCTGTAAAAATGTCAGTCCAGCTGATTATCCGTCTCAATTAAGTATCTTGCGTTATTGTTTTGTCACGGACATTGCACTTTTCAGATTTAATTTTTAAACAAAGCTCTCTGCAAAATGTTTACTACGTGCGCAGGTTGGTAATCTTATTTAATGCGGTGATCACAGATTACAGGCAGCGTGTGTCAATGCAGTGTCAAAGGATTTACATTCAGAGGGTGGGAGTCTGTGTCAGGCGCGAGTCATTGACCGTTTCGCGATTCATCCTTGCATCCTAATTGCATTCAGCTTAGGTGTCCAAGGTCATTCAACACAAAAGCTCTCAGTCCCACTTCAGTATCCTGGTAACTTTGCGGCAGTGTGTGAATGGGACTGTGAATAATCCAATCGGTTGCTTTAATCTTGTGATTGAGACGTTTTTCAAGTCATCCCTCACATTGCGCCAGTCTTCTATTATAAACCTTTCCCCTAATCTCAATTGTCCTAATGCTTATTAGTACCAGAGTGGCTGTTGAACGTGGCAAAGATTACATCTCTCTTCTTTGCATAACAGCTGAATAGACAATTTGATTAAATGTATTTTGGTATTGTCAATTTAAAATATATCTTTGCAGTTTTTCAGTTCTGGCACAGCTTATTCAGTGATGGTGTGTTGAACATTCACTTAGTATCTTTTGAGTTCCTGTCAGCCTTTGTCATTTCATTTGCATGAGCTAGCCAACTCGAGTTAATGGGAGTGTAATAAAAGTCATTACATTTTACATCTACTCAGATGCTTTTATCCAAACTTACAAGTGAGGATACAAAAAGGGCTTTCAATCATTAGAGAGTAGCTGTGTATAAATGCTATAACAAGTTTAAGTCAATTTGACCTGAGGAAAGGAGAGCGTGTGTCCTACAGGTGGTTTACAGGAGGATTTATTTGAAACCCTCAATGAAAGTGATGAAGTGTGTTTGGAGTACAAACAACAACATATCAAACAAATCATATGTGGTATTTCCATGTGCTTTCAGATAAAACGTTAGCACTAGGGCTGCACGATATTGGAATACAACATTGAAATATATTTTTATTTTGCTATATATATATATATATATATATATATATATATATATATATATATATATATATATATATATATAGCAATATGAATACACGTTCACCAGATGACGTAATATCTCTATTTGGAAAGAATTTATACTGTTAGATTGGTTAGGATGATTCTGCAGTGCATATCCATAGTCCCCCAACACATTTTTATTGTGGTCTGTGTTGTTTGCAGTGCATTTCTGTATTCGCATGTGTTGTGTTTCCATGCACTTGTTTAGTCAGAGATTGATGAATTAATGTTTACTATTTGTATCTCCATAAAATCTAAAAAACAATCTATACACTTTTTTTGCGTCCCCCTGTACATTTTCATTGTGGTCTGTGCTATTTGCAGTGCATTTCTGTATTAGCATGTGTTTGTGAGTATTTTCAAGCATAACAATTTGTAATTTTCAATACAAATGAAATAAAGTGTTTTATCGTTTCTCAAGTCTAACGGTATTCAAGTACAGTAACTGAATGATAAAAATAAAAAATAATTCAATAAAATTAATCGTAGTTAAGGTAACAAATAGTACAATTTCTTTTACCCGAGTGCTTTTAAAGTCATTATACAATTACATGATTTAAAAAACCTTGTGCAAATGATACATTGTAATACAAACTTAACATTGCATATCCTGCGATGTGACTATTGTGAATGCTCACATTGCGATATCAATGCTGAAACTATATATTGTGCAGTCCTAGTTTGCACGATGTACTACAGTCAGTGTTGTAGATCACGAAGATGCCACACAAAAAGCTGTAAATATTGCAGAATGTTTATCTGTAATTGGAAAATTGTATGATTATATTGTATGCAAATAATTTGCGTAGCTTGTCAGTGAACTATGGCTCTGTGTAGTTGTAGAGATTTAATGATGAACACGCGTCTTGACTGACAAACACGCATGACAATAGCTGTGTTTCCATCCACCTATTTTTAAGCGCATTTTAAATATGATGGAAATGCCAATATGCGCATAAGTTTTGAAAATGCTCATAACTGAGTAGGATAAACTTTTTATTCTATAAGAAAAGATGCGCATAAACTACCATGGAAACACTTTTACCGAACAAATTCCAGCATGCGCATTAAAAAGTCTTGTGATTTTGTTATAAGAGATCATGTGGTGATAAAAATGTGTGTAAATGCACAAACCTGTAGGCTGAGCACATTGTAAAACATCTGAAAATGAGTTTTTGTCATTCTAAAATGCCTTAACTATTTCACTATTAGCGTTATTATACTAATTACCTCTAGAATCAAGAGCGTCTGTGCTCCACGTCTCACGACTTTAAGCGCCACCAAGCGTTCATTACATGTCGGCATTTGTCTTCTGAGGTGCAAGTCATTTATTAAATAACAAAAAGATTCACACAACTTCTACCGCAGCAAATTTAGTTTTTACTTTTGATATTTGCCACCAGTTAATCAAGAAGTGACGATTTGGTTCTCTTTGGTTAGGTTTACACTGTCAGGTCTTGATGCCCAATTCCGATTTGTTGCCTATATATGATTTTTTGTACCCGTCTATTTACACATTCTCCTAACTGTTTCATGTGTTTACACTTGCCATACAATTTACGACGTCGTGCATGCGTAAAGGCGGATTCTAGCATCTGCACCACACTAGCCACGATGAAAGAAATTGTCTTGCTTTTAGCTCTGTGAAGTATGCGAAGTTCGCGCAATTTTAAAATGATTTTGAGGCGGAGGCAGAGGAAGATGGAAAGGGTCTTCATCGCAGCTTGCACCTATGGTTTATATATGGTGTCATCCACCATTCAAAGGAATTTGTGGGTACAAGAGAGATCTTAGGTCTGGTGGGAGCAAGTTGTGGCAACTGACCACTTTCCTCTTCCATGTTTTCTCTGTTGTTGTTTACCACGTCGGCGTCTCCACACAAGCTCTTCCTTCTACGTGATTAAACTGCAGAGGAGTACCATACTGTCGCAAGTTTCATGACATACAAAATGGAATGCCTCAATAAATCCAATCTACCTGTTTACATGGTAGTCGCATTGTCTCAAATCCAATTTATTTTTGGGTAGCTGGCAGCTAGCTCTCTGCAACTCTCACATGGCCACACATCAAAGCTAGGCAGGGTTGTGCCCGGTCAGTAACTGGATGGGAGACCACATGGGAAAGCTAGGTTGGTGCCGGAAGTGGTGTTAGTGAGGCCAGCAGGGGCACTCAACCTGGGGTCTGTGTGGGTCCTAACGCCCCAGTATAGTGAAAGGAACTCTATACTGCTCAGTGATCGCCGTCTTTCAGATGAGACATTAAACTGAGGTCCTGACTGAGGATGTCCTTCGTGAAAGAGTAGGGGTTTAACCCATCCATCATGGCTGCCTAACCTTCCCTATATCATAATTGGCTTCATCACTCTGTCTCCTCTCAACCAATCAGCTAGTGTGCGGTCTGGCGCAATATGGCTGCTGTCGCATCATCCAGGTGGATGCTATAGACTGGTGGTGGATGAGGAGATTCCCCTCAATGTGTAAAGCGATTTGTGTCTAGAAAAGCGTTATATAAATGTAAGGAATTATTATTTTATCTGATTTATTTCCACATATGAAGGAGGCCTGAAACCGAACTCTGAATTTCCAAATGCATGTTTTTTTTTCGTGTTTACACGGTCATAGAACAGATCCGATCTGTGTCACATATAAGCAAAAAATCAGAATTGTGTCACATTTAACTGGCAGTGTAAATGGGGCTTTTGACTCATTGTATGGAAACGCTGCTTTAGTCGCACGTCTTTTATGCGATATTCATGTTTTGTGCATACAATTTAAATTTGAATCTTTGGATGGAAACATAGCGAATCATATGCGGTTTGTCATGCAGCCCTGGTGTAACCCATTCTAAAAACTCAAAGTGGTGGTGTAGCAGATTTCTGATATTTCATGCAACTCGCCTGTTTATTTTCAATCCTGGTTGTCCTCATCCAGTGCCATGCCTAAAAAAAGCAGGTGAATAGTTCAGTAAATAGAAAGCAAATCCGGCTTTAAGAGGATACAGTGTCATTTACGTGAGAGAAAGCCTACCTTATAAGGTGGCCGTGTGGCTGTTTGCCTTAAATGCACAGGTTGACTTTATACTTTGACTTTCTATTACAACAGATTTTTGACATTTAAGGCTTAAACAATTTTACCTGTTGAATATCTGAGATTTATGAGCAGTGATGTACCTAGAACAAGATTTTAGTTTAAATTTTATAAATGTTATATTGTTTTGTCAAATAGACAGGGTTAGACTGAAAGCCACTGAATATTTGAATTTGATTGTAAATGTCACCCTTAGAGAGCAAGCTTTGTGTTTGGAACACCGTTGATTATTACAAAGGCAATGATCCAGTGTGAAGTTTAAGGTGTTGGCCAGCTCCTTTTATTCTCAGGATCCGTTCCGGGGGATTCTTCTTGGCAAGCTGACAAAACGGCTCCTTGCGCATTGTTCCTTGGTTACACTTCACAGTCGCGCTCCATATCTCTGCCCTAGATGAGAGAAGGGCTCGGCAGGAAGAGGCCTTACTTGCTTGGGCTCTCTCCGTGCTCTTTGTCTGTGTGAAGCACGCTTGATTTCCTGGCAGTGTGGCTGTGAAACGAGCCCTGAAATCCTACCGCCTCCAACACCCAAGAGTGGCAGGGTCCTTCAGGATGTCCCCCCTCACCCCTCACACACACAAAAACAGAAGATTCAGCTTTGCTGACACCACACAGAGGATGAGCGTTGGTGTTTTGTTGCTTGTCATATGTCTTCATTATCAATTTGATTGTGTCTAGAGAGTGGGTGGAGAATTGATCTGTGGGCATTTGGTCCAAATGTTCACCTAAGCTGAAGATGAGAGTGGGACTTAATTTAGTTCAAAATTGATTACGTTTGGTCCGCAAACTCAGCAGTGTGGGCATCTGGAGACAGACAAGCTCGTTTCTGACTACTTGAACTATATCTCGTTTTTAATTCTCTTGTCCTTCATGTTTACACGACTCCATGAGTTAATAAGATGTCTTTTGTTTTTGAAAGAAACAAACTTTTTTAGGGGCCAAACACACCAAACGTGATTTTACATCCCAACTAAGTGAGGCGCACCACACTGCCTTTTTTGTTGACAAGAAAAAAAAGCTTGGTGCGCTTTGTCGCTAGACAATGCCTGAATCAGCTGCGTATTGTGCGCTAATGTTGCTTTTGACATAGGTAAAATTTTTAAATTTAATAATATTGTGATATTCAAGATTTGTGAAGTCATACAGATCCGGGTAACTCAAGACAGTAACCACTAGTCTCTCCTCTATCTTCAAAAGTCTTCGTAGTCTGCAACTCGAACACTGCTGTCACTTCAACAGAAACCCCGCCTCTGCTTTTATTTGATTGGAGAATGAAAAAGACACGAGTGACGTAACACACTTTTTCTGCTCAAAATTGACTTTTTTTCAACTGCAAGCGTGCAGTGGCAAAAACGCGAGGCGCAGCAAGCGGTTAAAACGCGAGCCGCACAGGGCGCATAAGCAGCGCGCAAAAGTAAACCATTCAAAAGACGCACCTCTCAACGCAAAAATCGTGTTCGGTGTGATCGACCCAATAATCCCATTCAAATACAATTGTGACATGTCAAATTGAGCGAGGGCTTGAGTACACCTTGAAAGTTTCACAGACCTGGCTGCGATTTACTGACTCTGATTTATTTATTTTTACAGTATTTTGAGAAATAAAGGTTAATTTTCAGAAAAATAAAGCAACATTGCAGTGATAAATGTTTACATTTAAGGAAAAAGACACACTGCTAAATATAAAGTTGCAATTACAAGGTGTGTCCACCAAAGTGTTTTTTCCCCCAAGCTGTTCGTTTGTTTTTTTGTCAATGAAAGAGCTACTTTAACATATTGAGGCAATGTGCTTTAATAGCTGAAGAAGTAGAGCTGCAGGATTAATCGAAAAAAGATCGCAATTAGACCCTACACACAATCATAATTCTGCTTTTCTACGATTCAGCCAAATATATTTTCAAGTTCTAAAGTGAAGTCTTTACATTGTTTTATAAATGTAGCTCAGCAACATGGACACCTCCAAATGCTGTTTAAAGTGTCACATACTGTATTTACAAGGTATAATTGACCCCCAAAAATTTATTTCTGTCTTTAATGTAAAAATGATGTATTCGCAGCCGCAAAATCACATATGAGCTGACGTGCTGTTTGTTTACTACTGAGAGGACACGTGCGTGTGTGTGTGTGTGTGTGTGTGTGTGTGTGTGTGTGAGTGTGTGTGTGCGCGGGTTTGTGTGTGTGTGCGCGGGTTTGTGTGTGTGTGCGCGGGTTTGTGTGTGCTCACCAATGATGTCTACTTTAGTAAACAACCTGCATAGGCTGTGGAAAGTTGATTTGCAAGTATGTTTTTTTTTTCTCAAAGTGACAGCAGCCATGATATGAGCACACTGCAGTAAAAGTGAAACCGAAAGTGCACACATCATTTAAATGATCATAGCGTTTTAGAGTTATGATTACAACAAGCATTTGATATGCTTTTTCTTTCAAAGTGAACACAAAGTAACACAATAAATGTTTAACACTGTCAGTATAACTACTCTAGCCTATAAAATGTTGAATATAATGCAAGAAGGAATCTAATACTGACAAATGTCTCCTTTTACCAGTGCAAAAATGGTTTAATAATGTTGTCAATGACAAATGACAAGCAAATGTCTCTAAGATAATCATTCAACTTCAGAATTGTAAATAGTTGTATTCTGATGTCATCACTTTACTGTGAATGTGAATTAACAACCAGAACATATTTAAAGTCTGTTCAAGTCCACCATTTCAAGTCTATACAACATTTTAACCAACCATTTTTAACCCATAGGCCTAATATTATTGTTGTTGTTTTACCATATGTTTGAGAATTTGAGAAGTTCTCAAATCCGAGGGTCTTTAGTACAGCGTTTGTGTTTTTGCAGCGTAAAACTGTTCGGTGTACACGCGCTCTAATGAGAAGCCGTGACACTGGATTTAGGATTTCATCTACCGATGCACCCCTAATTAAGGCTTGTCTCTGTCAGAGATCACATAGGGCATTGTGTAAGAGCTCATTAAGCTTTTGTTGAGCTCTGACGTTACGCTGCACCTCCACATGTTCCCTGACAGCTGTTTGTCTCATCCATGATCTTTTTACATAGCAGAATTTCCCAGCGGATTATCGTGGATTCTTCCCTTTCATCTTTCTCATCTCACCTTCAGCGCTTGGTACAAGTGCCCCCTTATGCTTCTTCCTCCACCCAACTTGGGCTTGTGCGTTCTGCCAGTGTTGAATAGAGTCGTATTCACGTTCATCCTCACACACTGCTGCTCCATCATTGGCCCTGGCATGAGCATGACTAAATCACAGATGGTGGCTTTCTTTACTTCTCCCCCCGGAGAGGCGAGATGCTCGTAACTGGGTGCTGGTGTTCATTTGGGGCACCTTTTCTTTAGGGCCTTGCGCTGCTCGATTGTAAAGGAAGATTTAATCTCAATGGGGCCTGGTGGAGTGGGAGCGGACGATGGGTTCGTGTTTTAAAAAGCAGATGGATTAAGATGAGGAAAATGGATTTGTGTCAGGAGGAGGATCTGTAGTGCTTTCTTGTTTTGCTTCAGCAATGGGTGCCAATTGGGATGGCTGTGAGCACGTATACACGGTTGTGTGTGTTTGGTTTAAAAATGAAAAGCCCCATCAACTTAAATTCATGAAAAAAGCTGTTTTATTTATTTATGTTTTGATGGTTTGAAACCCTTTCTTACCTTTTGACCTGTGTATCTGTTGAATCTGTGTTGAATTAGCAACTTTGATGTGCAAGGGGCTCACCCTCAGTAGATCACCTGTGGTTTTGAGGAGGAAGTGATTTGCACCATCAATAACTGATGGGTCGGCAGGCCTCGTTTCAGACCCCAGATGCAGCAGCTTGTAAAGCTCCTTTTCACCCTCCTTTTCACAAATACTGTAACTTACCTAATCTTATCCTGCCAGCCAGATAAGAAAAGGCCTTTTAAACATTCTAAACAATATAATTTTTATACATTTTTATTAGTTCTTCTTTCAAGACGCATTACTTCAATGGAAATTAGTTATTAAAACTATTATGTTTAGAAATGTGTTGGAAAAAATCTTCTCTCTGTTAAACAGAAAATGGGGAAAAAAGTAAACGGGGGGCTAATAATTCAGGGGGGCTAATAATTCTGACTTCAACTGTATATGAACACATACAGACCCCAATTCTATTTTTGTACCCCATCCCCCTTCCCCTTGGCCCTTAAAACCGAGTGTGAAGGGAAAGGGCTTAAAAATTTATCCTTAAGAATTGGGACAGCACTACAGCACCTGCACACGTCGTCATATGTCATCGCGATCTCTTGCTTCATATGAGATCAGACAATCGCGACTGCTGTAGTGATTTCAGCTGCTTTTTTTGTAGTATTTATCTTCAGGAAATCACTAAAGGCATATATTATGTTATCATAACAATATAATGTGGCAATAAGATCGTAATACTGTGCATTTAACACATATTCATCTATGTAAAGATACAAAAACAACATTAACATTATAGCAGACACCGTAAAAAGCCCATTCCTAGCTACTAGACTTGGCCGACAGGGTATTCGAGTGTCAATGTTGTGGGACTGCTGTACAGGATTTATGATTATGGATTATTTTTGCCTTTTTTTTAAAATTTTTTTTATTTTTATTTTTTTAAAGCATGACGGTAAAACATGAACGCCATTATGAATATATTAAAACGTGTTTGTTTGTTGTAAAAATTCGTAATAATGACAAAAAAAATACTAATTTGTGGATCTCCTTACTTCCGGGTGTAACTGTCTGCCATTGTGGCTGGTGTATTCTGGGAAATTTTTTTACCCCTTGGTTTCGAGTGTGGTCCTGAAAAAATCTTTGTTCGAAGGGGTATTCACCCCTTCCCCTTAGCCCTATGCCTTCAAGCTAAAGAGAATTGGGACACCACTACCCCTTTATGGGAATGCGCAAAAAGAGGGGTAGATGTAAGGGGAAGGGATAAGGGGTAGAATTGTGATTGGGCCTTACAGTCTCCGGTTTGTTACCAATTACAGTTACCAATTGACAAATGTCGTGAGCGCAGTATTACAAGTCGAGATCGCATTTAAGTAAAACAAGCATGTGGATCTCTGCTTGCGCGCCGATTTCCTCCATTCGTGCACAAAACTTCTTGCGCATTGTGAATGTCTCCAATAGACCTACAGAGCGGCATTAGTGCATCCTGAAGTAAAGTGAAACGGCTATAAACTCCAGAAAGATAAAGTCATTGCAAGCAAAACCATAGACCTTTATCTATAAATAAAGTATATTTATATAAACTGTGTTCATCTTAACTGAAAGCTTCATCCAGTTTGCTAGCCTCATGCATCACGCACCTGTCTGTCAGTCAGTCAGTATGTCACCTTAAAGGGTTAAACAAATAGCACACAGCACTACTACGATTACAGAAAAGTTTGCGCTGTTATAATTCACTAACCCTTTAATAAATTTTGGTGCGATTTATAACCCGCTATTAAAAAAAACAACAACTGAATGATTTGAATGAGAAGCTGTAATGTAGCTGTGGCAGGATGAATTTTGGTGTGGCGCCCCGCCACGGAAGAATGAATCTAGCGGAAACCATGTAATAGTTAAACATGGCAGTTTGTTCATGTTTTAGGTTGCTGAAAGAATCATTTGATCCTTCGTTTTTTTCAGCTTCTCCTTTGTTTTTTTTTCACACTTCACTCTCGCGTTTGTCTGTTTCCGAAAGGATCGGATATTAGAAGCACTTTAATAATCATACGCACGTTATATAATCAGCTCAAGAAGTTCGTTATTTCAAATATAGACATGCAGCGAGCGCACGCGAGCTCTCTGGAGAAAGCGAAACCACTCGCGCTTAGCCTCCTAAACAACAACAGGGGATGGCAGATTGTATTCTTCTTGGCTTTGTGGCTGTTCATCAAGATGATGACAAGGTTTGTTTGAGCTCGTGTTGACCATGGCTCGTTATTATATGCATTGTATTTTGATGTAATGTCTCGGCTGTGTATTTAAAAATGGCACTTTCTGTGTTTTCATCCTCCTGGCTTGTGCACGCTAGTGACGTTTCTCTGAAAACCAATAGTGCGTCTCGCTCCACCTTTTGGTACCTTTTTGTTGTGCTAGTTACACATTGGAAAGGGTACCCAAAAAGTGATATGGTTAGCTTTTTGGTACCTTTTGACAGTGGGAACGAGCATAAAAGCGTATCATACCGTTCCACTTAGTGAAAACGGGCCATTATTGAACAATTCTGCTTATTGCAGTTCAATACATAAACTGCTTCCTTGGTGCAGATCTTAATTTTTATGTGGAACAGAAGTGTGTTTTATCTGCTTTAAACTTTGCAGTTGTCAGTTGGTGTTTAGTCAGTTTTGTTGCAAAATGTTAGTAAGTTCGGTCAAATAATAGAATATTTTCTTTTCTGATCTGGACTAAATGAATCCAGAGAACTAAAACTGCAAGCACGAATACACCCTAAAATGATCAAAAGTCACAGTAAATATTTCAACATTGTTGTTTTATCATGGAGAAAAAAAGGGGGCCTCCAAACACTTCAGCGACTGTATACCAGCCACCTAACCTCAAGCTTTGCATGAACTTTGCATTCTCCATGTTGAAAAAATGACCCCATGCAACAGTCAATCCATCATATGTACCCAACACTTCTGGTACTTCCCAAGTATGTCTTAACCACCATATCCATCCACATTGTGATCACTAACCTCCCTCCCCCACCTCTGATTGACAGGTGAGGGCAGAAGTAAATGTATCAGATGGTTCCACATGGGGTACGGGTGGAGGGGTTAGTACTCTGCGGTGTTTGTTTCAGGCTTCTCCATTGTTGCAGCGCCCCATGGCTCCCAGTGTCTGTCTCCAGTTTGAGGCTGCCGCTCCACACACGCCTTGGCTTGTTTGTGTTTCGTCTGGGATGAAATCGAAGCCCCCATTGTGATACCAGTTTGTTAACCCGCTTAAAGTGTGACTGTCAGGTGTTCTCAGAACAACGTGCTTTTTTTTTTTTTGCTCATGGCAGCATGATGCAAGAACCTGCTGGGAACTCGTAAGAGCACGATGGGAAATCTGATGTTTAGTGTGTCATCAGGGATTGCAGCTCTCTCTCTCGCTCTCTCTCTGCAGACTGTTGAGTAGTTGGGGGCGGCAGCGATGGGGGCTCCTGCGGGAATGTCACCCGCAGGATGGAGCTGGATGGTGGGGGAGGCTGGGAGACGCGAGAGACCATCAGCCTACAGTGGAGGTGGCGGAGCGAGTGTGTACGTGTAAAGCATGTGTGTGTGCTTGAGGGGGTGCTTGAGTTTGTAACAATGGCCTTGACTAGACCCACTCATCTGCTCTTGGGAACAGTTGTTTGGAGAGAAGCCATAGTTGTCTTGTTTGTTACGCTTATGTTGATGTTTCCTGGTTGTGCTTGAATCATGGTGCATTCAATTCGCCGAGGGTCTCGATGTTAAATATAGTCAACGTCAGTTTGCTCTGGCCTCTTTTTCAGACCCCGAATTCTCAAATTGGTCTTTCTTTTGGCATTTCTCTATTATAAAGTGTCAGTCCCGTACTATTACTACATGCATGAATTACACATAGTTAAAAAAAGTAATTGATTTACACTTTTAGGTCTGAAAATCTGAGCTTATAATTGACTTGAGTCTTAAAAGAGTTGTTTGAGATTAGACAGACTTTAAAATTAGCACTCGACAACTGCCAAAAGAGCTTGAGTTAAGGCTCATTTATACTTCTGCTTCAAGCGCATGTGCAACCCTTCATGCACTGTCGTATAGTCCTTGCTGCGGCTAACACTGACGCGCACCTCTCAAAAAATATAACTACACGTCACAACTAGGCATGGGACGATAACTGTTTTCGAGGTATACCGCGGTTTGGAAAGGTCAAGGCTTAAAAACCATCAAAATTTTCTGCTGTACAGTTCCTTAGGTATGTGTACGATTTTTTTTTTTTTTTTTTTTACATTTTTTTAAGGACAACAGTCTCCAGCAGAAAACATATCCAAAGATGCCATTTTAAATTGTAAAAAAATATGTGTTTTTGAAACAAATGAAGATAGCAGAAGTCAATAATTGATTTGAGTTATTTAGCCTGACATGCTCACTGCTCCAAAATATTTGAAATGTATCTTAAAATAAAATGTATTGTGTTCAAGGGGACATTTTTTTTGTTTTTTACCCAGATACTTAAAAATAATATATTTTAGAGGAGTTATCCCAATACCATCAAACCGTAAAACAGCAATAATTTTCTCCAAGGTTATCATACCATCAGAATCTTACACTGGCCCATGCTTAGTCGCAACGATGCGTAGCGCAAGCTCTGTGATTGGTCAGCTTGGTAGCACTGACGAGCGTGGGCAGTGCTGAGAGCTGCGAGCCTGTTGAATCCTGTGAAGGATCTCCTGACGGAAATTTTTGTTTTGTTTTTTGGCCTGAAATCAAGATCATGATTTTTCTCACGATTCTGTAGACGTAAAATAAAAGTTAAGATGAGTAGGCAATTATTATTATTATTATTAATTTTTAAACATATGGTAAAATAACAATAATATTAGGCCTATGTGTAGGTCTACTGTTGGTTAAAATGTTACATTTTGTATAGACTGGGAATTGTGGACTTGAACAGACTTTAAATATGTCCTGGCTGTTAATTCACAGTAAAGTGATGACAACAGAAAACATCTATTCATAATTCTAATGTTGAATTATTATGTTTGAGCCGATGTGTGTCATTTGTCATTGACGGCGTTATTAGACAATTTTTATCATCACATTTCCTCTTGCATTATATTCAACAATAAATCGGCTAGAGTAGTTATACTGACCCAGTAAACATTTATTCTCATGCACAACACTTTGTGTTCGCTATGAAAGAAAAAACATATCAATTCCTTTTCGTAATCATAACTTTAAAATGCGATATGATCGTTTAAATTATGTTCCCGCTTTCGGTTTTACTTTCACTTCCGAGTGCGGCTCATGGGTGCCGTCATTGTGAGAAAAAAAACACACACACATGCAAATCATACTTCCCGTGCGGCTCTCAACTCAAATGATCACTCAGAACATGAACTGATCAACAAACTGAACAGTATTTACAACTTTATTAGATGTTATTCACAGCCTATGCAGGTTCTGTTCACTAAAGTAGGCATCATTGGCGGGCACGCGCGCGCATCCTCTCAGTAGTAAACAAATAGCTAGTGGTCAGCTGACGTGATTTCGTGAATACATCATTATATTAAGACAGAAATTACATTTTTGGGTGAACTATACCTTATAAATACAGTATGTGACACTTTTCAAAGCCATTTGGAGGTGTCCATGTTGCTATGAAGACTTGTGTGTCCGCCTTTACGCTTCTCTCCTGACCTTGAAAGTAGAATTGGCTGAATCGTAGAAAAGCTGAATTAAGATTGTGTGTAGGGTCGAATTGAGATTGCGATCTTTTTTTCGAATAATCGTGCAGCCCTTGTATTTACTTTGATTAAATTTGTTGCATGTCTGCCAGTTCTCACCTCTGTATGAGCGAGTGTACTTGTAGCGTTCAGAAAAAACAAAACACCTGCAAAGAAACTCGACACAAAGGAACATAGCCTACTGCCAGCTAGCATTTCGGAAGTGTTATTGCAGAGCAACACAAACAGCATGCAGAACTACAAATGCACAACTGTGCGCAAGGCAGGCGCCGTGGGTCACGGCGATCATTTGATGCAGAAGTATGAATCAGGCTTCAAGGACTAAAAACTAGTGTTGCTTGCCAGTTCTTAATAATTTTAACAATATCAGAAATCAAGCTGTGTTGTAGCACAATTATCAGATATAAAATAATCATTGTCTTTTGACTTAATCATGATAAGTGTTTTTAGTATATAAGAGACTAAAGGCTAAGAGCTTTGAGTTAATGTTAGAAACAACAAAACATGTTGCCAGTTGTTTTATATAAATGCTTAAAATCATTCAGATGACATTAAAGTTTGTTTTTGAGGTAATTTTATACTTGTTTTAGTTTAACCTGTTGACTTATTCTACGCAGAGATTACCTTCAGAAACTGCATATCCTGCATTGCAATAATCCTATGTTGCTGATGCAAGTAATGGAAAGCTATTTCTGCAATAGTAGTTGTTATTGCCGGTAATAGCAGCAAGCTTGAGGTTGTGCAAGCATCAGTTTGGTTAACCATGTGTCATTTACTTAGACATATATTTGATAAGACTTTTGGTGTGGTGTTTTATATATATATATATATAAGTCACTCAGTCAGCCTCAATGCTCCGTTTTGTTTTACTTTCCCTGGCAAACTAGGCTGTGTTAATGGTCCATGCATTAGCACTTTATTGCACCTGGTGGTATTGGCCAATATCCTGTTCAAGATGTTGGCAACAAGACCACCAAGTGGAGGCCATGCAAGAGACATGAGAATGGCCATTGTAAGGGGAGGTTTCTAAGAGTTAATGATCCCCATTCAGTATGTTGTGCAGTGATCCCAAACCCTGAATGTGTCTGGCCACCCATCCATGGCCACCTGTTGCACCTGGCCCTGACTTTGAGACTGTCCTGTTTTTGACCCTTTCTAAAATTTGACTGGTGGGTTGTATAACTGGAATTCCTATTACAATATTGTTGCAAAAATATTATTTAACATGCACTAGACATGTTTCGTGGAACATTTATCATGGATCTTATACTACAGAAATTTCACTGGTCAAATTTTAGAAAGGGTGAGTAGCTGGGATTGTCAGATATATGCAGTTGTCTATTGCATAGTAAAGTAATGCATGATTTAATTTCTTGGGAAAAGTGAAACGATACCTTATCTGTAATGCATCTCTCCACTGTATGTTATCCACAATCGTCAGTCCAGCTCTGCTTAGTAGAATTTGTAGCACTGTAAACGCTTTACTTAATCTCCATGATTAGAAGATCCATAACGTTGCTGTGCTGTTATGTCGGTTGAAAGTGTGACATCAAGAGATACGGTTCAGGCAGTAAGGAGGACGTTATGCAGATAAATGTTTACTTTCTTCCTGCTGGTCCGTTAATCAGCCCTGTTGCCCATGTGCTATCTGTAGAGTTTCTGTTGTGCACCAGGGACTGATATGGGGGCGGTTCCATTTTGTCAATGCTCTGTAATGGGAGATACACACATGTTTATCAGCAACATTCATTTTTTTAGTTCTGAGAGTGATTAAATATACAACCTAAGTAGGCCTGTCACAATAATCAGTTAATCAATATATCGACTTATCACACATGGACATGACCTCAATCATTTTTGGCGATGCAATACATATCGCCCATACATAAAAACTAATTCTAGCAATATTTTAGCTGATTGTGCAACATCTCCATCTCTATTGGAGGTGTCAGTATGTTAAAAAAGCACAATAGTATTTACTATAAATTACAATTGTATATTTCATGTGGGTGTCTGACAACTGTAAATAGATCTGGTAGCAGATTTCACAGCTTCTGTAACTATTTACTTTGCACTTTTATGTTAACACTTATTATTATTCATTTGTCTAGGATATATACATTTTCATACTAATTCCGATGCCTAATTATTCAATTGTTAAAATGACTATAATTAAATTAAATATTCTTAAGAATAGGATATTGTGTTCCTTAGAAGAGTGTACTTTATGATATTATTAATGGCATTATAAAATAAGTGGCATAAAATGGTCGTAAAATGACAATAATGTCATCTATTGCAATATATTTTGGTGCAATATATCGTACAACAAAAATAGATATTGGACAGGACTAAACCTAAGGGCTCATTAACCCAGAACACATTTTACTTTAATAATTGTAAGATGCAGCACTCATGAATGGGTTTATTAAAAGCACAACGTATCACGTCACATGGACCTCGCGCTATTATGAACATGATGTAATAATGGACCCCTTTAAAAAAATAAGAACCTGTAATGCTAAGCCTTTCAAACACCTCCTCCGCCATGATATAACTGTAAATAAGGGTGTATTCACAGTAGGCTATCTGTCACGTTTGACCCCCATTTCCCAGTTCATTTGATTAAGAGTGAGTGCTCCCAATCACACCCGGGCATGGTTCAGTTGGCTTGCCCAGTAGTGACGTCACACCTTCAAGCCTCATTCACACTAGTAGTGACTTTGTAGCTGCCTGTTACTCTGGGTGGCAATCTGCTGCAGAGCTGGGAGAAGATCATGTGAGCTCAACTGGTGCTCCTATTGGCTGATGTTTCAAATCGCTCTTCAACTGCTTAAAGTTGATGGATTCTCAACTTTGTCGAGTCACTCGACACGCCCACCTGGTTGCCAACGGTTGCTGTCACTTGCGTAGACTGAGGTCTCCGGAAGTCGATCACTCTCCGTTAAAATGAACAGTCACTTGTTGCGTTGCTGCTGCAAGTTGCTCAGTGTGAATGAGGCTTTAGTTTTGCGCTCAGGTGCACTTTGCGCTTATATTACAAGTGTACCGCACGCCTGAGTGCAAAACTGATGTCATGATGTCATTTTTATGATGTCTTTTTCATAAGGATTTATTAATCATTCTTACTTTTCAATGAACGCGAACTGTCTTAGTTTATTTAAGATGCAAACCCCTCACTGCACAACAGCTGCACTTTCAGCAGACCACCTAAATTGTGTAGCACTTTCACTTTCAAAAAAAAATTTCAAGTGTCAAAATGGTGGATCTGTTAATATTTTACTGTTCGTCGCATCCAAAATGACTTAAAATAATACAAAAAAGTATAACTAAAGCAATCTCCATTGTATGGAGCGAGAGCACCTCTTTCTAACTGATCAGTCTCATCATTGATGATGTATATGTGCTCAGGCTCAGAAAGTAAATCTGCAATGTGGGTGCAGGCCGAGGGGGAGAGGGGAAGGGCGACTATCGCACCCGAGCACGGTTTAAGGCAACCGTGCTTAGTGTGAGTACACCCTAAAACAGTTGTCATGCCAACTTTCCTCTATAAACAGAAGCTTGTAACAGTTGCCCCGCCTCCAGGCTCTTCTGATTGGTCCACTGCTTTTGGACCTGACAATCATGAGCTACGTCTAAAAAAAAATGCAGCGTTCATGTATGCGCATTTCAAAATATGCGAGACGCGAGCATAACGATCACACACATCTGTCCAGTGCGTTTTTACATTGAAAAACAATAGAAAAGCAGTATGTTGGAGAGGAAAAATGCATTCTATGTGAACAGTGCCGAACAGTGTATTAGTATGTTTTCAGTAGTGTCTCTTTTGGAACATACATCCTGTTGTTACATGTTATTAGACCGTTATAGAGTCATCAACAAGGACTTTTACAGCAGAAGAATGTTGTCAAATTTCCTATAACTATTGGCAGATGCACTCGCTTTTTGGCTTGTTCATGCCACAAAAACGTGGAATGATTAGGCAAGTGTTTTTGGGGGACTAAACTAGCCGCCATTCAAAAGTACCTATGATAAAGTATTACCTGGTGCGAAAGCCCCAATTGTCATGACCTACAATGTCAGTTTGTTTGAACATTGATTTAAAAAGTAAAATGGGATTTTTAATGAATATTTTTCTCAATTTTAACCATCGTTTACTCAACCCTGAAGAACACGCTGTTCAAAACCTGTATGCTTTTTTTCCCTGTAGAATACACACAGCAATATATCCATACAGTGGAATTCAGTTGGACCAATATTGTTTTAGACCTACTGATTTTCATTGTATGGATTGAAACGGTTAAATATCATAAAAGGTTTGTAAAAGACAAATTTCTCATATGTCGCAAGCTGTTTCTTTAACCTTGGGCTTGACTGAAAATGTTTCTCCTACTGAGTCATCAAGTACTATCATCTTGATCATCTGTGCAGTGCACCTACCATACCTGTTTTGCTAGCTGGTTAAGCAAAAAGATTGAGGATAGATCTTCAGGGAGCTGTTAAAGGAGACTTTGTGGAGGAAAGGACACACACAACATTCATTCCGCTTCTCTGCAATAGAGCCACTGAATGGCACTTCAAAAGCAAAGTGGGGTAGTGTTAATCCCCCTCAGTCGGCCTCAGGTTTGAAGTGTGATCAAAGTTGTGGCTGCACTGATAGATGGGCCCACTCTGGCCCTTTAACTGTCAAGAGACCAGGACGTTTTGTAGGCGTAACGGAGGATCTGAGTGACGTGCAGTAGGCCAGAGTACCTCATCACTCGAAGACAACCCTGGATGTTCCTGACAACCTCAAACACTTGCCGTGTGAGTGAGTTGTGAAGAGATGGATGCGCATAGATAAAGGCATGAAGAGGTACCAAATTTGTCCAGGCGATAAACCTTTTTGTTACGGTGGATCCATTTCACCTCTGGACTTCCTGTCCAAACAGCCCTTCAATAAGAAGTTTCACGGACACTTTAGATTCTTTGAATACCTGGGGGGTTTAATCAATAGCTTTTAAATTGCTTCTGCAATCAGCCTAAAAAAGCTTAATGGATTCAGCATGTTAAGCAATACCACTGCCATTTTTTTCAAGAGAACAATCTAAGGACAGCGCTTTTTTAACCTTAAGCTGAAACGTGTCTCATCCTGTTTTTCAAGCTCTCATTCTGTTTTTCCTTCTGCTGACACTGGGCTCCTGGTTTCCGCACCTCTCCACAGCCAGGAGGTGTGTGAATTGACCTTCCATGACCCCTCTCTCTCCACCATTTCTCTAGAGAGAAATGGCAATCTGCAGCTTGAGTGAATCTCACCAAGAATGGATGGGTTGCCTTTCTCGCCCTTGAGTTAATTTTGTAGTGTCACTCTGCTCTGAATTGGTAAAGGTGGGGAGGGGGGTGTTTTATACAGGAGCTGAAAAGTGCTCCCTGTTGCCTGAGGGACTCAGTGGCTCGCTGAGTCCTCATGAAAGAAAGCGAATGCAGTCGCTAAGCTCCTTGAGATGGACCGACGATGGAA
The DNA here is from genome assembly GCF_903798145.1 of Danio aesculapii. NCBI lineage: Eukaryota > Metazoa > Chordata > Actinopteri > Cypriniformes > Danionidae > Danio > Danio aesculapii. Next base: position 20,796,248 of record NC_079459.1, on the reverse strand, counting down.
CACTGGCCATTTACATTTTGTCGATCTCTCCCGCCCTCTTTCTTAGATTGACATTGGGCATCCTGAGGAGAGAAGTGCATGCTGGGTCAGCCTAGGCCTAGCTGTAGATGTGGACTCATGCTGTCGCTTAGCTTCTCCTCTGTTCCTTTCAGCAGGCTGGAGTTTGCAGTCCTACTTACTGCCGCTTCATAAACCCTCAATAGCTGAAACACAATGGAAGAAGACAGGGGTCAAGGTTAAACCTCAGTTCCATCTTGTTGCTAGAAGCTTTATCAAGCATGTTTTCATTTATTTACAGATTTTACCATATATGCTACATCGTGCAAGAAAGTCAAGCGTTTTTACACTATGCTTTAATACTCTTGTAGTACTCAGTTGTTAATTAATTTTGGCATTGACTTATTGCTTGCCATATTGTTTTTGCCTTATGGTTTCAAACATCTAATTTGCTTTGAATTGTCATTAAGCTGAGACTTTCATTTAAAGAAACTTGCTGGACACATATTATAGGCAAAATCACTTCAGAGGATCCTGTGATGAAGTGTCTTGCCTAAGGTCATGATGGTAATATCTCATAGATCAACCCTAGAAGGTATTGAGCCCTACATGTTCCCAATATGGATTGAAGACATTTCTCATAACCATTCTATATCATTGTGACCCTTACTTATTTTTACATGTAAATGTTTTGTTTGAGCTTAAACAAAAACATTCAGATGGAGTGATGATCCAATGACAAAATAAATGATTTTAGTTTGAACTATAATCAAATATTTAAAGTACCGCACAAAACCTGCACATTATTGTCACCATAAATGTACTGTGTGATCCTCTGTCTTGTTTTGAGCAGTCATAATATTAGGATGTTCATTGCATTATATTGCTATGACACTTCAAGAGTCAGTTCACAATGTAAATGGCATTTTAGATCACCCTCTTCTTAGGTCATTTGTATGTTCTGTCATTATGTCCTCAAAAAATTTACTTCAGCTTGCTGTCAGCAATTTGTTGACCTCTACCCATTGTTGTCAAAATCACTGTAAATTGTTTTGTTGTCTTTAGTCGTGACATGTTTAGTGAAGACACTATTTTAGCATCAACACAGCTGAGATAGCAAAGACATTGGCTTTAGAGTGACAAGATTTATACAGGATTGGAAACTGTTATCCAAGTCAAATGATGTGTGATGGTGCTTTGTAGAATTGTAATCTTATATGTTAGAAGATCAAATTTATGGTGACACATTCACCCAGCATTCAGCACAGAGGGTGATGTTAAAATGTGGCTCATGGAAACAAAGGAAGGTTGTCAGGTTAGTTCCTGAACTGGTTATGGTTGAGTGCCATTACTCTACAGGCAGTTTCTTATAACAACGATTTGTCTTTCTCTCATTTCAGTTGTGAAGCCTAATGACAGCCTTAGAGGGTAGTCAAACATTTTCTGCTTTTCCATACCCTTACCATTAGTTTTAGTACCCCAAAGAATTTTGTAACACCCCTCGTTATGTCCTGTTAGCTACAATCTATTCTCATCAGTGCTTGGATGTCAAAACTGATTTTGGTTTAATGGTTGGAAAAGCAACTGCTAGTTATACTCAACTCTGCTGTTATGGCTAACCTCCATTCCCTGCTGTTTTGTTTGATAGGAACTTGAGCAAGCACTACTGAAACAAGACCAAGACTTCCTCTCAGTTCTCCTCTGCTCCCTGCTGAAAGGATGTTACCAGCGTAGCGACATTACGTAAGTGTACCATCATCAGTATTTCTCAAATCCATTGTGCTTTAATGTTGTGAATGTTTACCCAAAGTCCCTTTAAGGCAAGTAATTTCAATCAGTTGCCATCTTTGAAACGCCTCTTAGGCAGTATGCTTGGGCATTAAATCTGAATGGGGAAACATCAAATTCTCCAAAACTGTTTGCCAAGCTTACAATTACATTACATATTTGGAAGATAAACAACAATTTTCTCATAAGTTTCATTTCTAAACATTCTAATCAAACAAAATCAGCATGCGCACTCGAAAGGAACAATATCACGACACCAATCTCATTTATGGCCATTCTACACATAATCATCTACATTTACATTTTACATTTACATTTAGTAATTTAGCAGACGCTTTTATCCAAAGCGACTTACAAATGAGGACAAGGAAGCAGTTTACACAACTATGAGAGCAGCAGTGAATAAGTGCTGTAGGCAAGTTTCAGGTGTGTAAAGTCTAAGAAGCAAAGCATTAGTAATGTAAAGTGTTTTTTTTTTTGTTTTTTTTGAGAGAGTACAGTTAGTGGTATAGCCAGAGAGGCAGTTGCAGATTAGGAAGGAAAGTGGACTAAATAGTTAAGTTTTTAGTAATTTCTTGAAGACCGCAAGTTAGGGAGTTCATTCCACCAACTAGGCAGATTGAATGCGAGAGTTCGGGAAAGTGATTTCTTCCCTCTTAGGGATGGAACCACGAGGCGACGTTCATTCACAGAACGCAAGTTTCTGGAGGGCATATAAATCTGCAGAAGTGAGAGCACATAAGAAGGAGCAAAGCCAGAGGTCGCTTTGTAAGCAAACATCAGAGCTTTGAGTTTGATGCGAGTAGCAACTGGCAGCCAGTGGAAACGGGTGAGTAGCGGAGTGACAAGTGCTCTTTTGGGTTCATCAAAGACCACTCGTGCTGCTGCGTTCTGAAGCAGCTGAAGAGGTTTGATAGAGTTCGCTGGAAGCCCGGCTAGTAGAGAGTTGCAATAATCCAGTTTGGAGAGAACAAGAGCTTGAACAATGAGTTGAGCTGTATGTTCAGATAGGAAGGGTCAGACCTTTCTGATGTTATAGAGTGCGAATCTGCAAGATCGAGCAGTTCTAGAATAGTGATCAGAGAAGTTTAGATGGTCATCAATCATTACTCCAAGGCTTTTTACCATTTTGAATGCAGTAATGGTTGCCCCATCCATCTGGATTGAAAAGTTATGGTGTAGAGTCGGGTTGGCAGAAACTTCAAGCATTTCCGTTTTCGCGAGGTTAAGCTGAAGATGATGATCTTTCATCCATTGTGAAATGTCTGACAGGCAGGCAGAGATGGATTCGAGGGATCATCAGGGTGAAAAGAGAGGTATAGCTGGGTATCATCAGCATAGCAGTGGTAGGAAAATCCATGTTTCTGGATGACTAGTCCTAAAGATGTCATGTAGATGGAGAAGAGAAGGGGCCCAAGAACAGAGAACAATCTTTTGGATAATGCTTCGTCTGATCGCGCTGGTCTTCTGAATTAACCCACAACTTGGTCTTTATGGCAAATCACCTCCAGAAATGACAGTAACTCTTTGTTTACAAGTTTGTGGGCGTTTTAGTAGTTGCTGTGATGTCCATTTGACAGGACGGACTGCACCTCGCAATCGTTTCATACAGATTATAAAACCAATAAACTTTTAATTTAAATTCATTTAAAAGTACAGCTTTCAAGCTTTGTTTGGATATATTTCTTATGTCTGTGAAGCAAGTATTCAATGAGATTCATATAGTTTTTGACCAGAAAAAAAACTGTCGCAAAAGCACACGTCTGCTCTGAGCTTCACCCTGGAGAAAAATCAGTCTATAGCAATCAATAATTGGCTCCTGTAATAATACAAAGGGCTTCATTCACCACACTGACCGTTACACTTTTCCCCATTCAAAACTATATGAGTGACATGTCTTGTGTATTCTATAGTATTTGGTTTACCCCAAACACTCCATTTCCATTTGTCCTTTCTTTTGAAGGAGTCATTTGGTTTACAGTGAAGCACTGCTGATTGAGCTTAACTTCTACTGAACTTGAAATATGAGTATAATGTATTGTTTTGGTGTTTTAGAAACTCTTGAAGGGCCTTGCACATGGGATTGTACATTCTGACTGTGTTTGACTCACAACACACCTCCATCTGCATATGACCAGTTGCCCATAGTAGTGGTGTTACCTGCAGTAGTAGGTCAAGGGGCCATGGGCCCCATCCCAATAAAGAGTGTGAGTTATTGTGAGTCAGAGCTGTGATGAATGACTGGCCCCTAAAGGGAGCTCCCTTCCATAGCGGTGCCTCATCAGCAGCAAAAAGGAGTCCGGTCGATGACTGGGTAGGCAAGAATGATCCCTTTCGCATACTCAGGCAGGCCGTTAACAGGACGCTGGGTTTTATTGGATTCGACAGCAACTGGCATCCAGGGGGAGGCCGCGGGGCACTGGCCTTTCACAGAAGTGCCCTTTTCATTCTACATGTGCTAAACGCCCCAGCAGAATGGGGGAGGGAGTGTTACGGATGAGAGAGAGAGGCAGAGAAAGATGGAATGGCAGGGGGCCTGCAGCTGTGAGAGAGATCATTCTGCTTTCTCAAGATAAGCCTATTCTTTCTCTCCTTTTTTGCTCTCTACCTTCTCTCTTGTTGTCCTAAGGCTCACCCTTGCCCTGCACATTACCGGCAGAAACGGGGTTTTTGGTTAATCAAATTAACCCCACCCATCCGGAACTAATATTTTTTTAGCATGTATCATCACAACAAGACATGGTTCTACAAGTTAAATCATGAATAATTTATTAGCGTATCATTATAGCTTAAAATGAAGGTGGAAAGCCTTGATGGTCAGAAAATAAAGCAGTCTTGATGTGTTGGACAGTTATTTAAGAGTGTGTTCACACTTGGCAGGTTTGGTTAGATTAAAACAAACTCTGGTTGAAGTTGACTTTGGTCCTTAATGAAAAAGTGTGTGTTTGTCCACCTCTGATGCGGTTTGTCTTAAATATGAACACAAGTATTAAAGACATCTAAACAAGCCAAAAACAGGACATAATGTTCTAGCGTACTTGGTTTCTTCTGCTCACTGAAACAACGTTGTTTAATCTTTTAAGTTCAGTCTAAATAATGACCGTGTGAACACTTAGATAATTAGAACTAAATTATGTTTTTTTTTTGGGTCCAGGCCACAGAAACCAACTTTAGATAGAGTTAATTCTAGTAATGAAATGCATTGTAATTTTGTTCCACTGTTCTTTTCAGGATCCAGTCATTTAGCGGTTACCTGGAAGATATTATTAATTACCGATGGGAACTAGAAGAAGGAAAGCCCAATCCACTGAAGGAGCATCCATTTGAGGAGCTACCAACCCGCACACAGGTGGAGCTTTTGCACAGACTCTGTGACTATCGCCTTGATGCTGCTGATGTCTTCGACAGGCTTAAGGTAGCAATCTTGTTTATATGTGTCATAGCACAATTTATGCCTTAAATAAAAAATGAAAATTGCATTAGATCAATACCCTATCAGAAGTTATCCAAATTGGTTCCAGTTAAAGAGAAATACTGGATTTTGTAGGGCCTGGATTCAGACAGTTTGCGTGTTGAGCCTCTGGGGCAGGATGGGAATGGAGCCCTCTACTGGTACTTTTACGGTACGAGGCTATACAAAGAGGAGCCGGTCGAATTGGTCTCTCCCCAATACAGGTATGGAGATAAGATTTCAAAGAGCCTTCTGGAAATAATACGTTTTTTATTTGTTTGAAACCCCAAAATGGATGTTAAAAGCTGCAAATCATTATTTGATAGTAACGATAAAGCTTCTGAGAAGAAAAGAAGAGGGAGGCCTCCAAAGAATAGGCCGGAGGACATTGATTTATCAGTGTAAGACCTCTTTAATCATCTGTTGAATGTGTTGTATGAAATACTGTTGTACAAAGATAATCTTTTTTTTTTTAATTTTTAATTTTGTTTGTTTCAGGGTGGAGGAGGGGGTGGACTCTGTCAAGGAAGAGTACGAAAGTGTTGAGGAAACTAAACCTGGAATCAGTGAGTCATTGGAAAAAGGGGTTTGCTACTTTTATTTTGTTGAGGCTGGCAAGATGTGGAGTTACTGCAGAATTTTTTTTTTCCCTTCATTTTTATTCTGCATCGTAAGTGGCTTACAGTGCCCAAGGCAGCTGTAATGCATGTCTGCTGCAATGTGCATGAAATGCTCTTTCAGCAAAAGCATGAAATGTGGGGTTTTCATGACAAAAGTTAAAATGAAATGCTAGTAACTCTGTAAGCATTCTACAACTGCTGGCGTAAGAGATTTCTTAGAGATCAAAGATCTAGGTGCTGCTAGATGGCTAAAAAGACTAAAAAGTATTTGATTGTTATTGGGGTGCTTTGTTTTATCATAAAAATGCAAATTAAAGGTCTTGTGAAGTGCTTTGAAACGTGCTTTTTTTTTTTATTCGATGTTTGACGTAATCTCAATTGACACATGAAGAGAAGGTGGGACGTGGTGTAACTCCTCCTTTGATTTATCACTGCTCTACCAGTGAGAGTGGTTGAGCTCAAGTACATCAAATGAAAAGCATCTTGAAGGGGCGGGGCATATCAGATACTAGAGCACATTAATTGGTCACGATTTGATGAGAAACTGAAGTATGAGGTGACGTGAGTAAAACCGTTGGTCCATTTAAGACTGATTTATACTTCTGCGTCAAGTGCACACATATGGTCTGGTGCAGCCTTCATGTGGCCGCATAGCCCTCGCCATGGCTGATGCCCATCTCTAAAAAATGTAACTACTTGTCGCAACGATGCAAAGCCCAAGCTCTATGACTGGTCTATTTGGTAGCGGTACTAAGAGCCGCAAGCCTGATGGAACGAGTGTTTACAAGTGTCAAGTCCCGTGGAGGAGCTCCAGATGTAAACTTTTGTTTTGTGTTTACCTTATGATTAAAGTTGTTGCACGTCCGCCGGTTTCCGCCTCTGAATGAGTGAGTTTAAGCTACTTCTAGCGTTCAGAAAAAACAAAACACCCTCAAAGAAACTCAACATAGAGCAGCATAAAAACCTACTGCCAGCTGGTGTTTCAGAAGTGTTGTTGCAGAGCAACACAAACAGCACACAGAAATATAAATGCAAGGCAGACGCTCGATCAATCAATGCAGAATTGTAAGTCAGCCTTTAGGCGCAACTGAGAAACTACAAGCTTTAAATGTTTATATCTTTTTGTATTTTTCTAAACAGGAATTTTGTCACTGTTTTGGAGCAGACTAGCTTATAGATATCCTAAAAAACGAACAGCACTGATACAAGCATCTATATAACTATATTTTAATTTCATGAAACCTTTAATTTGTCTTTTTTTGTATTCTGTAGATCCTGATCTCAGAATATTAATTAGGCTTTATTGTGTTGATGATTTTAAACGTGTTAACACGGTGTTGTCTGTGTAATGTGTTGTCAGAGCGTGAACGTGGGGCTTGGTCTGTCATTTGTGAGACAGAAGAGCAGTGGGTCAATCTGGCCGAAAGTATTAAGGACAAGATCTCTCCTCAGGACCGGCACCTGCACCGCATCATCACTCAGAACTTCTTGCCTGAGATCAGTAACATGATCGAACACAAGGTGAGACTTTTTACGCTGTCATGTGATTATAATGATGGCATGAGTTAAACAGGGGTATAGGTCATAATCTAAATGTGGATTGACATCTCTAAGGTTGCATTTGCTGTTAGGATTAGTATGGTGTTTAAATGTTTCTTTTAAATGCAGTAGATTTGTCGTATGTATGTTTTTGAATGTTCAGTTATTAACATTTTAATATGCCCATAGATAACATTGTAACCAGATACCTGATTTGTGCCTTGTCTGGCCATATCAAATGCATGCTGGTATGCACATTTTGCTGTGGTGTTGACGTATCATTTCCGTGGCTAATCAAGACCTATTAGGGTGTCTGGTTGCCATAGCTACCCCACTTCCAGCAATCATCATTACATACCCTTGCTGTAAATTGTACATCTTGCTTCAACGCTTACAACCTTATGCAACTCCATATTTTCAGTTTCACCTGCACACAGATCTACAAAGAACCAGCGTTTTTTCTTGCAACCTTGATGCAATGGGTTTAAACTTGGACAACTGCCTCTTCAAATCAAACCCCTCCACCCACTCTTTCTCACACATTCACACAAGCACAGTCTCACAGCTCTGTCAGAACTAATCCATCTAGCCGTCGTCGTGTGGCAGCCTCTCACCTTGAGGCAAGCAGGAGCATGGTGATTGACGGCCTGCAGTGCTGCAGGTTTTTTGACCTCTTTTAAGTGGTGATACCACAGACATTCCATCTTCCTGGGATTAATTATTATAGGGTAATTTAAAAAGAGTAGGATACTGACTATATGGGAAAAGGGCTGGTTTTGAATGCCACCATGGCTGTTTGATTCTGCGATGATACCCTTTAGCCTCCTGCTTTGGTTAAACAAAGAGCTGTCCCAGAGTGACCTTCATGACACCCACATATGTATGCAACCACAACTGAACTGTTTATTTTCCCCAGGAGAAAGAGATGAAGCAGAAGCTGCTGAATTCGCCCAAGGAACACAACAGCCAATCTGAACAGCATAGCAGCAGAGACAGTTGGGTAAGTGTGTGTGTGTGTGTGTGTGTGTAAATATATACTCAACGGCCACTTTATTAGGTACACCGTAATAGTACCGGGTTGGACCCCTTTTCGTCTTCAGAACTGCCTTAATCCTTGGTAGCATAGATTCAACAAGGTATTGGAAATATTCCTCAGAGATTTTGGTCCATATAGACATGATCGCATTACGCAGTTGCTGCAGATTTTTTGGCTGCACATCCATGATGCGAATCTTCTGTTCCACCACATCCCAAAAGTGCTTTATTGGATTGAGATCTGGTGAGTGTGAAGGCCATTTTGAGTACAGTGAACTCATTGTTATGTTCAAAAAACCAGTCAGGGATGATTCGTTCTTTATGACATGGCGTGTTCTCCTGCTGGAAGTAGCCATCAGAAGATGGGTACACTGTAATCATAAGGGATGGACATGGTCAGCAACAACACTCATGTGGCATTGACATGATGCTCAATTGGTACTAATGGTCCCAAAGTGTGCCAAGAAAATATCCCGCACAGCATTACACCACCAATACCAGCCAAGATAGATCCATGCTTTCCTGTTGTTGACGCCAAATTCTGACCTTACCATACAAATGTTGCAGCAGAAATCAAGACTCATCAGACCAGGCAACGTTTTTCCAATCTTCTATTGCCAAATTTTGGTGAGCCTGTGTGAATTGTACCCACAGTTTCAATTTCTGAAATACTCAGTCCAGCCAGTCTGACACCACCAACAATGCCATGTTCAAAATCACTTAAATCAACTTTCTTCCTTATTCTGATGCTTGGCTTGAACTGCAGCACATTTTCTTGACCATGTCTAAAGCCTGATTAGAAACTTAACAAGCAGTTGGACAGGTGTTCCTTATAAAGTGGCCGGTGAGTTTATTTATATATGTGTGTATCTGTACTTTCTTGTTTAATGTGATGTAAGCTATAGTTTAATTTCTGCATGTATATCAAGCAGATGCAAGCCACAACTGAGGAGGAGAGGCAAAGGGATGAGGACCTGGAAAGGCAAGTTCTACTTGCTGAACAGCGGAAAGAAGATGAGAGACTCCTTCAAGAAGAACGGGAGCGAGAAGAACAGGAGCGAGTCAAAGCTGTTGAGGGTGAGTCACACTCCAGGTAACCGGTGAACAAAGTTTCACCAGAAGCGTGATCAAACACATACTGACGCTTGAGCACGTTCTGTGGTCTTCTCTCGACATGGCGTTTTGAAGCCAGCATGCTTTTAACCCAAGACTGCTTTAATCATACAAAGAGCTGAGCTAGGGGAAACGATCAACCTCGCTCCTCGTGAGAATTATCCAGCTCTGATATCCTCTGTCAGCGGGTTAATTAACTCTTGATTGTACTGCAGCTGATGGGCCTATCCACATTAATGTATTATGGATGAAGATCGGGCATGCAGTTCTCTCCAGTGGTTTCCTCCTCAAGCTCTTTTAATCCTCCCAGCAGGGAGTGTCAGTCAGGGCCTTTAATGTCAGCACATAAAGCACTTCTCCCCTTTATCTTGCCTCTGCCCTTTGATCAAATGTGCCTTCTAAGCTGCCTGATGAATTGCTCTTATTACTACTTGATTTTCGTTTGACAAAGTTTTCATCAGTTTGGCTTAGGTTGATGTAGGCAGGTAACAAGTGCACTATTAATAGCAATAGCAATATGCAATAGCAATATAACTTGGCTTTAGAATTTTGTTAATACCTGATGTGTTTTTAATTTGTTGTTGTCGTCTAGAGCGTGCCCGTAGAAGGAAGCAGAGGGAGGAGAAAGCCTGGTTGCTCTCTCAAGGGAAAGAACTTCCACCTGAGCTGCTTAATCTGGAAACTCACTCGCCTATTCGCAGAGCACGTCGCACCAAACAGTTGTAAGAACTTGGTTGCATGTCTCAAATTCAGTAGTTGCTTATAGTTTCCAAACACATTTGATGTTCGTTTTACTTTCTAATTAATATGTATAAGCTTTTATGTGTAGTTTGTTGGTGGTGTTAACGTTAATTACTTTTCTTTTTGATCTGTAGTTATGAGATAGATGACGATTACACTGCTCTCTACAAAGGTATGTTTTGACAGTGGTGTTTATGTTGTGGTCAAGCCCTAGTGTTCATTTCCTCATTCGGTGCTTGCAACAGTTCCGCTGAAATGATGTCAGATTATGATGTCAGATTATTTTCTCTTCAGTTTTGGAGGCCCTGAAAGCTCACAAAGATGCCTGGCCATTCATGGAACCTGTCGATGAGTCTTATGCACCTAATTATCATGAAATCATACAGGTGGGCATATAAGATATTAATTAATCAACTATTAATAAAGAATAATTCAATAAGATATAATTAGTCAATAAATGATGATTTTTGGCAGACACCAATGGACCTGTCCACTATTGAAAGGAAGCTGAATGATGGAGAGTACATTGCTAAGGATGAGTTCGTGGCCGATGTAAAGCTTATGTTTGGGAACTGTCTGGAATACAATGGAGAAGAGAGTGGTAAATATGACTAAACTCTGTTCTCTTACAAAGATTTGTTGCTGCTTAACTGAAGTGAAAACAAATGTACCCTTCCAAAATGTCGGAATGTGTAGCAGACTTATAAAAATGATGAGCAAAGCAAGTCACGCTAGAAGTGGAAATATGTGGAGACTGTCTGACTTTGATTAATTGAGAGTGATTGAGCTGTCCTCTAGTGCGCCAGGTCCTGCAGTGCCACAGAGACATTCCAGCCCCGCAGCTCCCTCCCTGGAGCCATCCATCCATCAGAATGCACTCTCTTGGGGTGGGTGGGGTCGGAGGTCAACTGTGGTTCTGTGACCTGGTTGATGTGCTTGCTCTGGGGAGATGAGACTGGCTGTGTATGTGTTTGTGTGTTGTACTTACCTGTTTTTGTCTCCTCAGAATACACAATAATGGCTGAGTCCTTGGAACGCTGCTTTACCCGAGCCTTACTGAAGCACTTTCCATCTGAAGATGGGGACACTGATGAGGAGTTCCATGTGAGCAGTGAAGACCGCAAGGACAAGAAAAAGAACAAGAATCACAAACAGTCAGGTCCCGAGAGCTTGATCAGAGCCACTGAGCAGGTTCAAAAACGCAAAACATCTAATAGTGGCAAAGGAAACAATCAACAACAAGAAAAGCCCAAATCCACTTTACAACCCCCTCCTCCGCATTACAGCAACGGTCCCCCACATCCTCATAACATCCATCCAGGACAACAACAGCGTGGCATGCTGCACCCTGCTCAACAGGTTAGACCACACTGTTTCTTAATTTGTTTATTGTTGACAGCTGAAACAGCAGTTCTGGCTAATATCCTAAAGTTTACTCTGCAGATAGCACTGCACAAGAGGCACTCAACCAGAATATTATAGTGTCAGATTCCATTTGTTGATGTCAAACAGGTGATAATGTATTATATTTATGATGTGACAGATAGAATGGGATGAATGTCACTACAATAAGTTATATGAAATGTGCTCTTGTGTTTTCCCCTCACAAATTTCAAATGTAAGTGTGAGTTTTTACAAGTTGTTTTTTTTTAAGTCATACATTCAAGATTTATGGCTATTTATTCTGCCTTGCATGTCAGAATAAAATGACTTAAGCATGTTTTACTGCACTGTTTTAATGTAACAGACAACCATTAGACAATTAGACAACCAAGAGGTACATTTAACAATTTTTTTTTTTATCATCTGAATCTATAGTAGAATTTTTTGTCTATTATCAATTTAAAATGTCTTGAATTCTATCTCTTTTATAATTTTTTGAGATTGCCATGAATATAGCCTAGATGCTGGCATGGTGTTAAAAAAAAAACACAAATACCCCTGTTCACATATTTTTCCAGCACTTAAGAGCTTTTTTTCCCCATAGTTTCAACGACCTTCAGGACCAGCGATGTATGCTCAACATATGATGATTGACAACCAGTATCCATATCCTGGACAGAGACCCCTCATGTCCAGGCCTCCTGGGGACCATGAAAATCAACATGTACCACATTACAACATGCAGGTATGATATCTTTGCTATCTATGCCAGAACTCACCTCCTGAAGATTTTTTTTTACAATTTTCTTTTTATTTAATCAGGGTTCCCACATAAATGGTCCACATCTTGGACCAAGATACGCAGTTGGACCTGATGGTCAATCTCTTCAACCTCCACATCAGCAACATTCCTATTCCGGTCCAACTCATGGTCCTTCTCTTGGTCCAAGGCCAATGGCCCTTCAGCCTGGAGGTCTTTGTTCCCCTCCACCTGAAGCCAATATGTACCCTTCACACCAACATCCAGAAGGACAGTCCATGCAGCCAATGGGGAACACGTATGCCAGGCCAGGTGTCCCAATGCATAGTTCATACCCTCCTTATGGCCCCCATGGCATGAACATGCCAAGGATGTGGCCACCCATGAACCATCAAAGGCAACCGACCCCTGGTGGACATATAATGCAAGAACAGAGTGCTTCTGGCCAGCACCCATACAATCACAACATGATCCACTCTCAACATAGTACAGGTTTTGCTATGACAAATGGTCAATTTAAAATGTCCTCTGCCAATTCCCAAGGTCCTGTTGGCCAAAGGCTTCAAGGAGGCCCTCAGGCCTCAAGGCTACATTTGGCATCTATGCTTGATAGTCCTGAGATGATAGCCCTTCAGCAGCTGTCAGCTTCATCATCTCATCATGTTGGGAACTTTCAGTCCAACCAACAAAGTGGTGGTAATACTTTAGTTTCTGCTGAACCGTCATCTCCTGAAAACAGCTCCACATGCCTTCTAGAGATGGTGTTCTAGACAAACAGCACACCCCTGTGTCCTTCAAAGGTAAGCATGGTATTTTTAGCATTGCATCAATTACTTTTGCCACTTAATTGATTTGAGCACAAAAACAATGTTGTTTATCCTGATAGGTTCAAGTCCAAAATCTGGCAATAAACAGTCAACTGGAGAAATTTCTCTGACTGAGGCTGAAAGTCGTTCATATCCCAGTACAACAAAAACATCTGAGCAACCTTCACAAGTGACTGGTCTGGCATCTGTATCCTCTCCAAGCAAGGAACTGAATCAGAATGAAGACAAACAGAGACTGTCAAATCTGGAGAAAATTCACGTCAGTGACCAACTGAATTCTCAACCAGGTCCACCAAATCTAAAGTCTGTGGATGGCTCTTCATTTCCATTAAACAGCCCTCAGCCAATGCCCCATAAAACCCCTGATGATATTCCCCTCAAAATTTCTCAACAAATAAATAAACATGCTCTACCACAGATTATTCAGAATGGCTCTCAACGGCAGTCTCAGAATGTTCCTCTACAAATTCTACAGAATATTCCTCAGCAGATGACAGAGAATGTACTTCATCAATATCATCAGAGTGGATCACAGCAAGTACAAAACAATGAATCTGCCAGAGGCCCACAGATAGGACCTCTCCATGGAATGCCACAGATTTCATCTCAGGGGGGTCAGCCTGGTGTTCATCAGCCTGCAACACTCAGCTCTCTACCTCCTAGCCACCCTGTATCTCATCCACTTGCTCAGCCGTCTCCAGCTGATCAGGGAGACCAAAGGCCCTGTGAGCCTACCAGCAGGAAAGTGTCAGATGGAAGTACAGCTTCCCAAGATGGCAGCAATGCTAATATGAGGACTGATTGTACCAGTGGGCAATATAAGCAACAGCCTTTCAGTCCCGAGTCAAAACCCCCGTTGGTAAGGCAGGAGCTAGCACCCCTTCAAAATCAGTCTACTCCAACTCACTCTCAGGGTCCAGAGAGCAACAATGTGACCCATTATGGTATAAGTGAGCCAGCACACCAACCGTTTGGCCCACAGACGGGTAGGCCTCTACAAACGTCAAACCACCAGTCTTACACAAGCCAGGGACCCCCGTCACATGAAAATAATCCTCATCAAAATCCTGCACACTATCCTGCTTATCACCAGCAAGGCATTCAATACCAGTATCGTATGACCACACAGCATTCTCAGGGCCACCTCAGCATGCATTCTCAGTTCCAGCAGCAGCAGTTTTATCAGCAACAACGACATGGAAGACCTGTATTTCCAACTGAGGAGTGGCCTAGACATCCATACCAGCCTCAACACACAGTGACGTCCAACTCTTATCCAACACCATCTGCTGGAAGTTTTAAAGGTAGGCACAATGACAATGGCATGTCTCCACATGGCTCTGATGGATCTATTGGGAGCTTAATGTCACCCAATCCTTTACCCGATGGGCCCCATAGCAATGCATTTGAAAGCAAAGAGGATGGAAGCCCTGCCAAGCAGGCAAGGACTGAAGAACCTTCTGAACGCTCAGAGAGCCCAAAGGAGATATTGGACCTGGATAGCCACAATGCTACAGCCCGACGTCATACTTCAGCTCAGCCGCACTCTAGTTTCCCATATGGGCCTCGTGGTATGCATCCCAGCATGCAGCAAAGTGCTGCTCCGCCACCCCATATGATGGCAAGTGGGCCGTATTCTGGCCAGCAATTTCCTAGTGGACATTTTGCACCACAGAATCCTCATCCACATTTGATGGAAGCTCTACAGAGGCCCCAGCATCTGCCTTTCTCCCCTGGTCAATCTCGAATGGCTATGTATAGGCATCCAAATGTTGCTGGGCACTTCCAGGGAATGATGGTTCCTCAAAGAGCAGTGGTTGCAGAACACTTATTTCGCAGTGGGTAAGAGATATAATTCAACACTAAGGTCTTCTGGATCTTAAAGAATGATCCATTTATAAATTGTACTTTTGTATACTGCTTTCACATTGTTTTTCTTAACTCTTTTCCTCACTTGATAGGCACCAGATGTTGCGTACAGCCTCTCCAAATGGCCAGGGCCATAAACAAGGAGTATGAAAACTAGGATTTTGGTGGCAGTCCAAGGAAAATGAATACCTTCTACAGCACAGTTACATCCTGCAATATACAAGGAAATGAAGACCACAACAAATTGTTTAGTGTGTTTGTTTGCGTAATAGGGCAAGTTATGTCAATTGGAGTCAACCTACTTGTGCAGAAAACTTTTTGAGAGACCATCCTCCCCTGGCATTTACTTTCACTGAGGAGGGAAAGAACAGTTTGCAGTGCCAAGAAGTAGTGACCACAGCAGCTTTTCTTCTCATCCTGGTTTGTTTCTTTGGCCACATTCCTAACAAAGGAACACAATCTCCAAGCTCTTTGCATGAGCTGTTACTTTGAAAGTAAAGATACTGAAATGTATCCATGAGAAGAACAAGATGTTAGTTACCAGTTGGTATTCTGGTTCAAAATTAAACTCAGGTGTAGCAAAGAAGGTTCTGAGGCTACATGAGCTTTTTTCAAAGCTCCATGGACAAACTAGACTCTTGCCTTCATATACTTTCGAATGTTCTGTGAAATAATTTTAGTACAGTAATTCAACTCAAAGAATAAAAGGAAGATCTTCTCCATGGGGAAAGTGACAACTGGAGAGTTAAAGGGGTGGTGTTCATCTTAAGTAAAACACATTATCCACTTTATTTCTGGTGATGTGCATTCTTTTAATGCCACTTCAATTTGAAGATTGTATTTGTTCTTAGACTGGCAGAGAACTCAGCTGCTCTATTTGTTATGCACTAGAAATAGTCTTTCATACTGGAATTAGTGGCCTTGGACTAAAATTAGACGTGTGCTTCTTTGTATGGGACTAATTTCACTTAAGTTGTTTCTATCTCTGATGTTTTGTCTTGTTCCATTTTGATGTGTCCTGTTAGTTTATGTGTGCACAGAATGAATCTGATTTTAGATACGGAAGTAACCATCTTTCACATTTTTAATATCTAGAAGGGCCACGAGTAATCTACAGCTTTTGGGATTCTTTGAAGACTGGTTTACTCATTGTGACCTGATATTATTCATCGCTGGCTTTCAATCTTAAAATGTTGTTTTTTCCACATATTGGAATGTAAATTGAACATCTAGCTAGAGTCACGATACTAACAATGTGTTAGATGTGAGTATATATATCAGCCTTAAAACTGACTTGTAAAAGTACCACTGTAGCTCCTTTTGTCCAATAGGAGAAATGTCGATGTGCTCATATTTTACATGAATGCTTCCTGTTTTAATTCAGCGTACTGAATATGTCCTCAGGGTGTAGTGGTTTTAATACGGGTATTGTCAAATGAATTTTCAGTGACAAAATTACAGTGAAATTTCACTGGAACTGTGATTAACTTCAGTTCTTGTTCTAACATCAGTACAGACGCAGGAACTAGGCAAGCAGTACAAGCAGTTAATGGCATTTGTCACACTTGAACAAGTCTGAAATTGTTTTAAATGCTTTTTTAATGGGCAAGGATCTGAAAACCAAGTAGGATGGTTATATCCAACTTCATTTCTCCTACTATTGTTGCCCTGCACTAAATTAATTGCTATCATATCTGCTTTTTTTAATGTGTTCGATTAGTCTGTCTGAATTTCTATTTTGATTCAGCTCATACTGACACACCATTAAAAAGAAACAAAAATTTGTCAGACCATGGCAGCAAGATTATCTACCTCATAATGCCAGAATGTGGCATATTCTCCATTCCCTTCAGACATGTGCAAAAATTATTTTTGTCACTTGTTTTTTTTTATACTCTGAGATATGCTTTTTCACGATTGAAGGCTCTATCCTTAAATCAACACCATAGCCTTAATATGTCCAATTGTACAACAGTCATTACTACTTTATCTGTGCCAAGTTTGAACATAATTAAAACATCTCCATTCTATAATTTCAATGCTGGGGTTCACAACTGTAAGTGTAATGAAGGCAGCATCCTAGGTTAACATTTTAGCCCTCACTTTGCAGCTTCGCCATCCACATATTGAAGTGGAAAAGCGGTTGTATACCTTGTACGAAGTAACTTAACAGTGATTTCTGTGGTACAGTAAGATCTTTTGTCCCTGAAACCTGTGATAGTGCATAATGTCAGACTTTTTTGTATTTTTGTGGACATGTGAACTGTTTGTATGTATTTTATGAACTAGGGTTATTAAAATGCTAGCACAGCTGTGAGACGACATGGGCATTATCCTCCATTTTGTACTCGCATGCGAAGTTTTATCACTTTACCAGTCCTCTGACAGACTGTCCTATTCCGCTGTTAATATGTAAAAGGGATAATTTAGTTGTATTGGACTACAAGAATGTGTGGGTTTTTCATTGTACAGATGTTTTTTGGTTTCATTTTATGTATTTTATTGATGGGTATTGGGTCTGTATCTCTTGAAACCCTTCAACATTTCTGCTGTTCTCTGTTCTGTCTGTGCTGGTTAGGCAACTAGTTGGTTAAATGTGAATCATATTTATTTGCTCTTATGTTTTTTGTAAGTTTTGTCTTTTTTAATATAAATGTGTTCTCATGTTTGTTTTGAAAAAGGTTCACTTTACCTCAGTGGTGAAATGGCATCCAAAACGACACCTGTAACTATCATTATATGAAGTTTACAAGTTCTTATCTGACTGACAAATTATTTTGGAAATGAACCGAAGTATTTTCTATACTGTACATTTCTTAGAATAAATTAAGTTTCATTAGTTTCTGCTTGTTTTCAAGTTTCTGTTCATTACCCTCAAAAATAATCCACCTTGTGAAAAATAACCATATGAGCAGTTCCGTGCAAATGTCAACCTTGCCATGAAAACGAAGCTTAAACCAAAACAGCGAAACCGTTTCTACAATTTTGGTGCAAGCAAGTATTTTACAGTACTTCAAAATTACTCAAATGTCTGTTAATGATTTCAAACTTTTATATTTCATTTAGCAAAGTCACACAAGTGCCAGTTTCACATCGGTCGCATCCATAATGAAACTTTTACCTCACAAATGAAAAAAAATAAATAAATAAAATCAACCATGTTTGTTTTATAGAGGGTCTACTGTTATCCTTTTGTTAAAATTGTTTCTTTTGGATTGTGGTTTAATTCACAGAATTTCTGCAAAGTAGGTTGTGTACTGTAAACTTTTTTTTTGTCACATCCATAACGCATGTTTATTTTCCTCATTTAAAATATAAAAAAGTTTTTTACAGATTGATATTTTTCTGATTCCATAACTCTGGTTCTTTTTAGTTCAATGTTTCATATACTTTCTCTGTGAATTTAAGTTTTGAGTTTTTACTGCAAATATCACATCCATAACGCTGGAATTGTTCATATGGTTTTAGTAAAATTGTAATACTTGTTTTTAGCATAAAGACTTTGTATAACCAGTTTTACTACACATATCATAGTAATTAATAATTAATAATTTTTTAATTACAAAATCAACGTTTTATTTGTTTTATCTTATGTAAAACAATGGTTAGTTTTGAACTAACTCGTTTCCCAGTTATCATGGGAAGTTAATATAGGCTACATGAGGGTACGTTTCGAATTGATTATATTTTAACGTCTCATTAACTGACAAACACTTAGTTACAGTATTTTTACAGTGATTAAAAAACCACAACATTCTTTTGCTTGGGCTAAGTCTTGTACTCAGAAAAAGATTTTAGACAGGTTTCAGACGCCTCAGAAACCTCATTGTTGGAGATAAGAGTGAGGTAAATATATCACATTTATATTCATCACCCATCACTTTTAAAACGTATAGACGTCGTAAAACAAAGAAGAAATTAATGTAATACGTTTGTTAAATTTTCAATACTCCGACAGGTCTTTGTCATGCAGTCTTTTGTCCACGCGCATTGACACACAGCTCAGCCAATGAGCTTCAAGGAAACACACGACGACGTCACGTTGTTGTGGAAGTCAGTTGCAGGGTAGAAGTCGACCGAGCTCTGTTAAATACAATTTCTATTACCTTTCTGTTATAGCGATTCTGTGTATTCACCAGGCAAGTACTTTTAATTAATTCTTTGATTCGTAAAGTATTACGTTGAATATTTAACGTTATTCAGATTAACCGTTACTGTATTATTTTTATGCTATTTTGGGGGCAATTCATCCCCGGAAACCCCTTTAACGTTAGATGATACGCAAATACATTGATCGAAATTCAAAAAGCGTGTCCGGACGTTTAAGATTCACGTTTGCAATAGATTGTAGACAAAATGTGACAACAGCTAACATTAGACAACTTAAGACTGAAGATAATAAGTAAAGTACAGCTCGACAGTCATGTGGGTTGTTTACAAGCGAGTAATTACGTCTGTAACAGATGGTGGTATTGTTTCAGAAGTAACGTTATTTGATTTAATGTATATCATACGTGTTAAATTATCTTTCTCTAAAAAGTAGACAAGTTCAAACAGCTGTCAGCTACATTGACTATAGTTTTGAGGAAACTGTGGTGGATGGTTGAAACTGATTTCAAAGCAAAACTGATTAATGGTGACGGGAGAAAAAAAACGTTAGTAAGCAAATAATCTTTTTATAATGTAGTTATTACAGACATCACTGTCACGATACAGTTAAGTAGCTTAAACCAGTAATAATAATATGTTTTAAATGATTACTGTGTGTATATAATATGTATAGTAGTCAACATTTGAAGTGGGCAAAAAAGGCAAGAATGGGTGTTGTTAAATAGTTTTAGGAGAACTTATATTATTAATGTAGAAGGATTTATTCTATTTTAAAGGTTCACAATATTTTACAAATATTCAGTTGTATTCACTGTGACTTCAGACTTTTAGCCTATTTATTTTCAAACATAAGCATTTTCACACTTTACTCTGGCCTACAACATGAATGATATTAACTGAAAACTATTTTTTTTTCATAGGACTTTATAATCAGGCTCCAATTGTAGACATAAGTTGATGTAACTGATGATGAAAAGGATTTCTAATGCATTTATATATCTTAAGTCATGTTAATGTCTTATTTAATGTTTAAACTCAATAAATCAACAGTCAACTATTTTATAAAATAACCGTATTACTAATAAACCTAAATAAATGTAACAATTAACCAATTTGCTCAATTTTTGATTGCAAAAATGCAAACACTATTTTAATACAAATTGTTACATATTATTATCTTTGTTGTTGTTTTTTTACAAAGGAGAAGAAAAAAATAACAAAAAAGGAAAAAACGACAACAAAAATAATAATAAGGGTAAAAGAAAAAAGGAAACAACCAGTAATAAAAGTGTACAGAAAATTATGAATAACTGGATGGAGCCTCTCCAGTGTTTTCAGAATCCTCAGTTTTCGGCGCTCGAAAAACTCTGAGGTAGTGTGGACGGAAGGCGTAACCGCAGCAAAACTTGTGACTGCAAGTCGTTTTTTGTTTTAAAACGCATTAGTGTTAACCGGGCCTGAATGCAGTCATTCAACAATCACAATCAAGATACATCAGATACATCATCATGTTGAAATTAAATATTTACAATTAAACAGTATACGATAATAATAAAGACAAACAAAAGTGTAATTACAACAAAATAAATAAATGAAAAAGCAAGGAGAGTGCATCTATTAAATGGAGGGCAAGATGTAGTTAAAGTAAGTTATAAAACATTGCCACTTTAAAAAAAAAAATTGTATTCCCAAAGCATCTAACCTTTTCCAACTTTAGAAAATGAATGGTATCCACAAGCCATTGGGATGTAGTCAGAGGGTTTTATTGATTTCCAGTGAAGTAGAATATGATGCCTAGCTAATAATGAGGTAAAGGCCAAAATACCAAGAAAATATTATTGTTTAGAATTAAACTGGCACTAAATCTTTGGAACCCCAAAAATGGCTACATCAAGGGATGGGTCTATGTTTACCTGCAACACCTAAGACATAATTGTAAAATACAATTAACAAATTTAGCTATTTTTCACTGTTGAAGTTGCAAGTTAAATGTAATGAGATCTTATACACTGTTATCTTATAACAGTCTTATAAAAGTATTTTATAAACTCTTATATACTGATCTTTGTATCAGTATATAATAGGGATAATAGGGATATATAGGGATTTCGTTGTATGCTACAATATGTCCTTTAAGATCTACATAGATAAGTTACGGAAGTGAAACTAGTGATGACAACTCATTTTGGTGGTTTAGAATTGATCATTCCTTTTAAGAGTACCGTTTTTTGAGAAACTGTGCAAACTGTATCTTTTGACAACATTCAGTCCTCAAATCTAAACAAATTATAGAAAAAAACACTTTATACACATTTTAATAATTGTAACCTTCTACTTTTTACTTTCTTCCCAGATATCTGTGGTTGAATTACCTTACAGCCATGCGTGTGTTGTCCCTCAGAGACCTGATGTGGATCTACATGCTGCTTCTGTGTTGTGCATCATGTAACGGTAGACCAGATCCCAAGAAACGAGATGCTTTACTAGGCCTGGAGGCATCTGGACGGACAGGAGGTGACATTATGTTGAACAAGAGAGAAAAACTGCTTGATGGAAAACTTCAGAAACTGAAGCAGCATGATATGGAAGCAGGACAGTTTCTGCCGTCCATGCATTTCTTCAAGGCAAAGCGCCTCATTGACCAAAGTCCTGTCTTTAATTTGATACAGAAGATGCCTAAAGGTGCAGTAATCTGTACTTTGTCATTTGATTGTGTGATAATATAAAAAATATAGAAATATAATATGTATACATACATACACAGCTTTGTTCCCACTATTTTAACTATGTTAAGATCATAAAGGGAATACGATGTATGTTGATATAATTTGGATATACTGTATAGTATCATGAGTATAGTATCATGTTGTGTTATAATTTGCCTGTATAATGGCTAATAATTGTGTCAAGAAAAGGTGTTGCCAAGATTAGGGAAAGTGTCTTTTAAAATGAATGCATTACAATTAGGGCTGCACAATATATCGTTTCGGCGTCGATACCGCAATGTGTGCATTCGCAATAGTCACATCGCAGCATCTGCAATGTGGAGTTGGGATTATAATTGATCAGAAATAAAGACTGTACAGTGTTATTTTACATTACATTTGATTATTAAATAATAGTGGTGCACAAAATATTGATAAGCTGATTTATCTTGCTAATTTCGCCTGCAAAACATCTATGTAGCCAAATATTGCTATATATTTAAAGGTACAAAAGATCTGAATTAATTCATCAGTCTTGCACTGCTATCGTTACAGAGGATCTCGTAATAGAGGACTGAAAATATATCAATGGTGCAAATCTATAAAATAGATATTTAGGTACAGTAATGCAATACGATACAATATTATGATAATTTGCCCCCGATAATGATAGATCACAATGCCAGTGATATACCACAAGAAAACCATCCACAATATATCAGAAAGTTGCATCAGAAAGTTAAAAGATGTATTTCTTTTATTAACAGCACATATATAATAAAAGAATTGCATCTTTGAACTTATTGATGCATTTTTCCCTTCATTTATAGATATATTGTGGATGGTTTTCTTGTGGTATATTGTTGGCATTGTGATCTATCATAATCGGGGGCAAATTATCATGATACTTCATTCATTTTCTTTTTCGTCCGAAACCTAACACTGGGAAACATTTATAAACTCTTGCATTCACACACATACACTACGGCCAATTTGGCTTATTCGATTTACCTATACCATGTATGCATGTCTTTGGACTGTGGAGGAAACCGCAGGAAACACACGTGAACACGGGGAGAACATGCAAACTCCACACAGAAATGCCAACTGACCCAGCTGGGGCTCAAACCAGTGATCTTCTTGCTGTGAGGCGATCGTGCTACCCACTGCACCACCTTTATCATGATAATATTGTATCGTATTGTATTGTATTAATCTACCTAATCATCTGATTACTTATTTCACTTTTATTATTGCTCTATCTTATTTATTTATGCTTGCAGATCGTTCGATTCACTCTGCTACAGGTTTATTCCAATAAATCTAAATGAATGATTTCATCACATATAGAGCTAATCAAGTCATCTGCTGAAATTGTGTTCGGATCACAATAGAGATCGCAGAATGTCAGATTTTTTCCAATATCGTGCAGCTGTAATTACAATTATGTGTTACTGTTTAAAAAAGTAAATAAATCTGTTAGTTTTTCAGGCAAGTAATAACTATTGCTTGCTTGTATGTATGTATAACGTATATATATATATATATATATATATATATATATATATATATATATATATATATATATATATATATATATATATATATATATCGTTAAAGTCAGAATTATTAGCCCCCTTGTTTATTTTTTTCCCCAATTTCTGTTTAACGGAGAGAAGATTTTTTTCCCCCAATTTCTACACATAATAGTTTTAATAACTCATTTATAATAACTGATTTATTTTATCTTTGCCATGATGACAGTAAATAATATTTTACTAGATATTTTTCAAGACACTTCTATACAGCTTAAAGTGACATTTAAAGGCTTAATTAGGTTAATTAGGCAGTAAAGTTATTGTCAAACAATAATTTGTTCTGTAGACTATCGAAAAAATATAGCTTAAAGGGGCTAATAATATTGAATTTTGAAATTTAGTTGGACAAATGTAAGATCTTTTTACACCAAATGTGAAGTGAATATACCTCATGCTAAAAGAAATAATAAACCACATCTGTACATTTGAGGGCACATCATAGACAAAACATTCTGGATTGCATTAGGAATATGATGCATAAAAATGTTCTTCAGCAGTAATAATATTCCATAATATATATCTTTATATTGATAATATTATTATTTTTATAATATGTCTTTTTAAGTTCGCATTTTACATACGTTTTTATTCATTTTATAGGATACTAAATCTATTTTTGTGCAATTGAGATGAGTCCAGATTTAAGCTGAAACTACAGTATCATATTTACACATCATACACAAAACATCTGCACTTCCTCCCAATTTCTCTAAACAAGGGCACAGGAAAACTAACAGACAGATAATGGGAAAAAACAAAGTAACAAAGTTTTTTAAAGCAACTCAAGATATTTTCTCAAAAATAAAGAAGTAATTTGTTACTTTACTAGCTACTTGAAACAGGAATCTGATTACATAACTCACATTACTTGTATTAATTACCCTCAACACTGGATGTCACTACTTTTATTCTACTGCAAAGCTAAATTACCTAAAAGCTAAACTAACCTAACCATATATTTCTTAACAATGTAACTCCCCATAGACTTAAATATGATGATTGATATGATTTATATTTTCAGGTGCTGCGCTGCACGTACACCGACTTTGCTATGGTGTCAGTGGATTGGCTGGTAAAGAACGTGACCTACAGAGAGAACTGTTATGTGTGCTTCACAGACGAGCAAACCGTACAGTTCATCTTCTCCTCTGGACCACCAGCATCCAGTTCACACTGCTCCTCATGGACTCTGCTCAGATCCCTCAGAGAAAAGATTAAAAACACCACTGAACTGGACAACAGGTAAAACTACACTCATTCTGAGACTAACTGAGTGAGGTTTATATTATATGTCTCAATTTCCTTTACAGTTTTATTCGAAATCTCACGCTCTTTACTGAGGACCCAGACAGAACTTATCCTAATCAAGATATTGTGTGGGAGAGATTTGAGCAGGTATTTTTAGTGGCCTACGGGTTGGTCACTTATGCTCCTGTCTTTAAAGACTACCTCTATGAAGGTCTCCGACAGTTTTATGAGGACAACATCATGTACGTGGAAATCAGAGCACTGCTGCCACAGGTAAGATAAATGTGATTTTTACTTATCTCACAATTTTGAGCTTATATTCAATTTATGAAGAGTTTATATCTTACTATTACTTATTCCTGACTTTTTTTTCTTCCAGCAGTTTATATCGCACATTGACATTTATGAATTATAAACTTATATTTGCCAGTTTACATTTTGCATATTTTGTTTACATCTCAGTTTAGTTATTCAGGAAATATGTAAAAAGGAATAAAAAAAATTCACAGGAGGGCTAGTAATTTTGCCTTGAACTTTATGTATATTTGATATGGCTGTATATCGGCACTGCTACGAGTGTGATATTGCATTTATACAACAGTTTGACAACATAATTGTGTATATAAATAAGAAAATCAAACATGGAGAGTCGCAAAAATCCTTATGTATGAGGAACTACTTTATTCTGCCATTCACATCTGCAACTGACAGTCAGAACTGCAGAAACCGTTGCTAATTCACCAACGTCACACTTTAAAACTAGCATTTGAATGATTCTCTAGCATAATGTCTAAAATGATGACAAACAGGTTATTTTGCTCACATCTTAAGATTATAAGGCTGAACGGCATGAAATGCCATCAGTCTACAGAGATTTTCCAGTATTTCTCTATTGCAATTGGGATTTCACAATAATTAACCCCAAAAAAGCCAAAGTAAAGCAAACACTACCAGATTATTATGGTATAAATACAGCACCACAACATACAAAAGAGAGAGATCAACTTAAAATATCACTTACCTGTTTTAAAATGATTTGATCAGCTGTATTTTGAAATTGACAGAGTTTTTCCTTCCCTAAGAACTTATTTTGTGGTCTCTGTTGCCATTGTGGCAGAACGTCAATCGTCTTAGCTCTGCTCAGTATGACAGGACATTGGCGGCTGACGCACTGAAGCTCAGAAATTATGAATATTTAAAATATAAATAAACCTTTTTAAATAAACTGCACAGTTGCAATCTAAACAACTACATTTTTAACTAAAAAGCATAAAAAATACATTATGTTGTCCAACAGCTGCAATATTTGTCAAACTGTCGTGAGTTTATTAATCTGCTGTCACCTTGTGTGGGCGGAGTAATACACAAGGGTGAAGCGGCTGTACGAGTGCTGATATTGCAGAATATCGCACAGCTATCAGCCAATCAGGTTGAAGAACCAGAAAGAACTATTTTATAAATAAATATGGCAACTCAAATCTGAGAGAGAAAAAAGTCTCAATTGCCTTTTCAAATTTTCCATGGCAGAAGTTAGCATCTTTGTAAAATTGTAAGCACTGTAAACATACTAATAAATGCTCATTTTATTTACTCATTCAAGACATATGAACTCGATGGCAGACCTGAATGATAAAGACTGGAGTATGGCAGCCTGTCAGGAAGTTGTGAACCAATTTAAAAAAACATTACCCAGACTTCATCGGGGCTCGGGTGATTTTCACTGTCCACAGGTGTGATAAACAGCAAATTACTTCAAATACCAGTCTGAATCGATAAGATCTGAATTAACCGGTTTCTCTTAGAAAAATAAATGCAACTGAGGCGGTGAAGACAGTAGAGGAAGCAATGATACTGAGAAGAAACTTTCCAGATGTCATGGCAGGCTTTGACTTTGTGAGTATACATTCGGTTCAGTGATGAGCATATTGCTTAAACATACAATACGTGAACGAAATATTTAAAAGAAGCCCATTCTGGTCACCAAAGTTACATTTATTTGATCAAATATACAGTAAAAAATTTTTTAATTTAAGCTGAATTAATAGTATCATCATCTAGCTGTCTTCAGTGTCACATTTTTTTATCCTCAGTGTGCTGCTTTAATATTTTTGTGATTCGAGGGAAAATAAGTATTGAACATGTCGTGTTTTTTCCTGGAAATAATATTTCTGAAGGTGCTGTTGACATGGATTTTAACCAGATATTGGTAATAAAACTTAACAAAAAAAATCTGAAATATTAGTTATGTGTTATAAAAATAAATTAACACGAGCAGAAAGTACTAAACTACTGAAACGTATTAATTAAATTAATTAAAAGGCTTTTTTCGGCTGGCAGTTTAAAGACGACTCTCAAATGGAGAATGAAGTCACATGAATTACTCAGGTGTGAGGTTTTCACAGACTTCAACAGTGTAAAAAACTTGATGGTTCTGTGGGGTCTTGTCTATCAAATCTGATCTTTATTTGTATATTCTATTGGATTCAAGTCAGGTGATTGGCTGGGCCATTCTACAGCTTGATTTTCTTTCTCTGAAAGCATTTGAGAGTTTCCTTGGTTGTATTTTGGATCATTGTCTTGCTGAAATGTCCACTCTGGTTTCATCTTCATCATCCTGATAATGTAGATGTTGGACTGAAGCAGCTAAAATTAATTTACAATGACGAAAAGCAGAGGGGTTGCTGAAGAACTGCTGAGAGATTTCAGCTGCTGTCTGGGCTTTCGCTGTATTTCTACACCTCCCTTTCTTCATGTGTTTAATACTTTTCCCTGTGTCATTTAATTTTATTACACATCACTTTATTTGTAAACTAATTAGATTTGTTTTCTTTGCATATATGAATTTCTTTGGTTGTTACCAACATCCGGGGAAAATTTCAAGTCAACGGCACCTTTAGAAATAGGTTTTCTGAGAAAAATGGTGACGTGTTCAATACTTATTTTTCCTCGCTTTACTATTTAAAAGTGCCAGTAAAAAGTACAAGTAAACATTTATCTAAAATGTATTCATAGTTCAAATAAATGCTGTTACTTTTAACTTTCTTTTCATCAAAGAATTGCATATAGGGCCATTTACACCAAGCATGGAAACTATATAAATAATGATAAAGATAGAGATTTAAAATCTTTCTAAATTTAAAACAACAGCAGAGTTTAGACCACAAATATAACGATAAAGACTTAGAGAAACAATATCATTGGGATATAAGAAAATATTGTTTCTCAGCTAATGAATTAATGATAAAACACTGACAGACAGTCAAAATCTATTGAAATATAAATTACAGGTGACATTGCGAACTCAAACCAACTTTTCAAACATTATTTAAAGATAATATAACTATCTAGAAAACAATTTGTTATACCATGTGAAAGAATGATAAAAATACATCGTGGTTGTGCAAGCCAGGCTAGCAAATAGAAGAATACAAATAAATTTACCTCAGATATCCAGTGCTAGTTTCAGCGACTTTGTATTGCATTAGCTTAGCTAGTGTTGTTTTTATTCCACTACATTGACTGCGATCGCTAAATTGCTTTGTTTACGTTAGCAGTCAGAAGCCACACAAGTAGCTCAATGAGGACGTCTGCTGGTTACAAGGGGTTAATGCCGAATGACAAGCGCAATCAGAAAGAGCATTTTTATCGTTCGTTATTTTGTCAATTTATTGATATATTTATGTTTATAGTTATCGTGTTTAGTGTGAATACGGAGTCCACTAAAATGAATAATAGTTTCCACAAAGCTATGAGAGGCAAACGTGGCTAACATTAGTAATTATAAGAATCCTTATTAATGATTTGAGTAGCAATAGGCCATAACAGAATAGCAAATCAGCACATGTATAATGATTTCTGAAGCAAGCACCGAAGACTGCAGTAAATTCAGCTTTAAATCACAGAAATTACATTATAACACATATGAAAATCAAATAAGTTATATCAAATGTAAATAATATTTCACAAAAATTGAAATTTTACTCAATTTTTTTATCAACAAGGCAGGTTGACCAAAATAAGCTACTTTAAACCTTTTTAAAAAAACAAAAACATTTAACCAGTACTACATGTGCTTTTCTAACTCCAGGTAGGACAGGAAGACCTTGGAAGACCTTTGTGGTACTTCAAGGACGCTTTGAGTTTACCTGAAGGACAAGGGTTTTAACCTGCCCTACTTCTTCACGCTGGAGAGACAGGTTTTCCTTTGACGTCTCGCTTCTTTTATCTGCTACAAAGCCGAGCAACTCAAAAGTCGTCCTTTAGGCTCCGAGTGATTGAGCGTTTGTTCTTTTTCATTGGCTTTTCTGCACAGATTCACAGGGAACAGATGTGGATCAAAACCTCATGGATGCTCTTCTGTTCAACACCACGCGTATCGGGCACGGCTTTGCTTTGGCACGTCACCCTGTGGTAAAAGAGATGGCCAGAAAGATGGACGTGCCGATTGAAGTCTGCCCTATTTCAAATCAGGTAGAACATCACTGTTTGTAGTGTCAAAAATGGGAGTTTGTTTAGTTTCTTTATGCATCTTTCTGGGTCAAAATCTCAATCGGTTCCATTCAGAAACTCTGATTTTGTTGAAAATACATATTTCTGAATATCTTATAAGCAGAATTTCATATTCATATCATTGCTGTTTTAATATTACTGAGTAACAGTTGTAGTTGTTGTTAATAATGTTGCATATGTTGTATTTTTTCTATTTTCAATGTAATTTTAGTTGTTCATTTGTATTTTTTTTAAAGAGATTATAGTTAGAATACAGATTATAGATTATAGTTTGAATACATTTTAATGTTAAATGTACTAAACGAACAAATAAAACAGTCAATTAAACAGATTCATGATGGTTTGGATGTATAAAGATTTTAATATTTAATATTCAAATTTGAATCTATACAATGGCAAATATACATTTATTTTCCTTCGGCTTAGACCCTTTATTCATCAGGGGTCGCCACAGCAGAATGAACCGCCAACTTATCCAGCATATGTTTTACACAGCGGATGCTTTTCCAGCTGCCCCCCAGTACTGGGAAACACCCATACACTCCTCACATGCACACTCATAAACTACAGCCAATTTAGTTTATCCAATTCACCTACAAGCGTATGCCTTTGAAAACCAAAGGAAACCCACGCCAACACGGGGAGAACATGCAAACTCCATACAGAAATGCCAACTGACCCAGCCGGGACTCGAACCAGCAACCTTTTTGCTGTGAGGCGACAGTGCTAACCACCATGTCGTCCGGCAAATATACAAGACAAAATTATTATCCCTTCTCTGAAATTCAAATATTTCATAAGTGATGATGTTTAACACAGCAAGGAAAGACTTAGAGTATTATTTTATATTATATTTTTCTTCTAAAGAAAGTCTAATGGCTTTTTTATAGAATTATGTTAATCATATGCAATGTTTTGTCATATTTTGAATGAAATGTTGATGCAATTTTTTTGTTGTTGAATTAAGTGCGTTCATTTGATTATAAAAACCTGAAAACAAATAAAATTTGAGATTATTATTAATATTTAAAATAATGGTTTAATATTTTAATGTAATTACAAATATGCATTATTCCTGTGATGGATTTTATGCATCATCATATCTCAGAGTTTTTCAGAAATCGATACGATCAAGAAGCATTTCTACCTAGCAGTGTTGAAAACAGTGGTTCAGACTAATGTTTGAAGCATTTATTCATTAATTTATTTTATTTTCGGCTTAGTCCCTTTATTAATCAGGGGTCGCCACAGCACAGAGCGGAATGAACCGCCAATTTATCAAGCACATGTTTTAAGCAGCGGATGCCCTATCCAGCTGCAATCCAGTACTGGGAAATACCCATACACACTCATTCACACACGGACAATTTAGCTTACCCAATTCACCTATAGTGCATGTCTTTTGACTGTGCTGAAAACCGGAGCACCCGGAGGAAACCCACGCCAACACTGGGAGAACATGCAAACTCCACGCAGAAATGCCAACTGACCTAGCCAAGGCTCGAACCAGCGACCTTCTTGCTGTGAGGTGACAGCGCTACCCACTGCGCCACCCCGCCACCCCTTTTTTAAGCATTTATTTGAAATAAAAAATCTTTTGTAACATTAAATAGATGGCTTGCTGTAACGTTGATGCGTCCTTATTGAATATTTGTAATTTTTGAACAGGAGTTTATCTTTTAACACATTGTGGATTATTTCAGTTTTCATCTATGCTACTTTGTCTGTTCTTGTTGTGGACAGAATGTTTAAGAATGAAAGAGTTTTTTTAAAGCTTTAGCTTAGGGCTGGGCGAAATGGCCAAAATGCAGTCTCGATAAATATTTTCCATATTGAACGATAACAATATATATTTCGATTTGAGTTGTTAATGCTTCCAGATTTCAAAGAGTACCCAAACAATGACTGAAGCCACAAAAATTAGAGTGCCCATTAAATAGCATAACATATTTTTGGTGGCCGAAAATTCGGTACATCTCTAATATCAACACACTTTTAGATTCCCATTGTTGCACATTTCTGCTGTGTGATTGGCTCTAAGAGCAATATAGATTAAAAAAGTCCAGAGCCTAACATTGTTATTAACAAATTTTATTGCAATTTTATATAATAGGCTATCATTTATTTGCCCTACTTTAGCTACAAACAAACATTGAATTGTTCAGAGAAGTATTAAAAAACAATTGAATATAATACTATACTTTATATAATGTTCATTTATAAAAAAAAAAAAAAAAAATACAATGTATTCGATACCATATTGAGTAGCGTTTTACCTGAAAAAAATCGGATGTTTTGTGTTCTCTTTTAGGTGTTGAAGCTGGTCTCAGACCTGCGGGATCATCCGGCTGCAGTCCTGATGGCTGAAGGTCATCCTCTGGTGATCAGCTCTGATGATCCTGCTGTTTTTGGAGCCACAGCTCTTTCACACGATTTCTATGAAGCTTTTATGGGTTTTGGAGGAATGAGCTTTAATTTAGGCACATTAAAAGAGCTAGCCTTAAACTCCCTCAGGTACCAAATAATCACATTTTAAACAAAAAAGAGACTTTATATGCAATTTTGTACATTTATTTAAGTATTTTGTGTCCTCACTAGTTAATTCGCGCTCTTATTCTTCATTTTAGGTACAGCACATTGCCAAGTCAAAGAAAGAAAGAAGCTATCGACGCTTTGCTGGTAAAATGGGACAAGTTTGTTTGGGAAAGTTTACTTTGATAGGATGTTACCAAATTAGGACGTTTTTAATTAGGAGGCCATTGTTTACAGGACATTTACGTCTTTTGTGTCGTATTGGTGATACTGAGGTGCGAAAACGCCAATTTATGCTGAGAGAACTGAATGTAATGATGTCTTGAACTGATCTGGGCTGCCATCTTGTGGAGAATCTGAAGCAGTGCTTTTGTGAATATTAATCGCGGTTTTAGATATGAATGTAAAGTCACACAATCTAAGCTGGGTTGACTACTCAGGATGCGTGATAAACCGCTAAAAGAATGTTTTATGTCTTGTTGTAATAGAGAAAGTGTGGATTAAAGGGATCGTTCACGCAAAAATTGAAAATTCTGTCATCATGGACTCACCCTCCACTTCCAAACCAGTTTGAGTTTCTTCTGCTGAACACAAATTTTTTTTAGGCATCTGCAAACTACCTTTTTTGATTTTAACAGAAGATAGAAACTCCTTAAGGTCTGTTAATATTTAAAGAGGAAATAGTGAGAATTCTTGGAGTGAACTGTCCCTTTAAAGCTCACCTGAAAATGAGACTTTCCACGTTCATGCCATTTTAATACAACTCCATCTTTGGAGAACATTTTTTATCAAACCTGAGAGTTGTCTTCAACATAAAGACTATTCACCTGAAAAATCATAGTTCAAAAGGTTTGTAATGATATTTAAAAGTGTTAATTTCAGATTTATATAAACATTGATCAGTAATCTTCTTTACAACATTCAAGTTATAGTTATATCGTTAACTAACCAAAATTTTTTAAGTGCATAAACCCTGACAAGTTTACTTAAGTTACCCAATTGCGGTTTGTGAATACAAAACTCATGATTTACAATAGGAAAGTATTAATAATAATAAAAAAACTACTGCGAGAACTCTATGTGCACCTTTCTATCTTTACAATATTCCAAAACATTTTTAGGTGGAATGTTTATATTATTTTAGTATTTACTTTTGTTTTTATTAGATTAAAAGTTTTCTATTTTATATATTTATATATTTTCTTTTAGTAATTTTGATTAATTGATCAATTGATCATAATTGATACTATTTGATCAGTTACTAAACTTGTTGGTTATGTTGTTTTATTATTGTGTTACAATTTTTTTAGCACAAGTAATATTATATATTATACAATGAAGGGGTTCTTATAGCAGAGGTTAAACACTAATCCATGATGAGTAGTGCAAAACTGATCCAATATGAGATGAGACCCGGATTAATTTATCTCTGAATGATAAATAAAACATTCCTGTTCATTTTTGGTAACTTTATTGAGTTTAAATGTTGGGCTAAAAATAAAAATAAAATAAAATAAAACTAAATAAATAAATAATTGTAAATAACTCTGCAATATTTGATAATGCCAAAACATCTATCCAAATGGATGTTATAAATACTGGAAATATTCCTCAGAGATTTTGGTCCATATTAACATGATAGCGTCACGCAGTTGCTGCAGATTTGTTGGCTGCACATCCATGATGTGAATCTCCCGTTCCACCACATTGGATTGAGCTCTGGTGACTGTGGAGGCCATTTGAGTACAGTGAAAAACTCATTATCATGTTCAAGTAACCAGTCTGAGATGATTCACGCTTTATGACATGGCGTTACCCTGATGGAAGTAACCATCAAAGATGGATACACTGTGTCATAAAGGGATGGACATGGTCCAACAATACTCAGGTAGGCTGTGGCAGACACAATGCTCAGTTAGTACTAATGGGTGCAAAGTGTGCCAAGAAAATATCCCCCACACCATTACAACCGCCACTACCAGTCTGAACCATTGATACAAGGCAGGATGGATCCATGCTTTCATGTTGTTGACACCAAATTTCGACCCTACCATTCAAATGTCGCAACAGACTCATCAGACCAGGCAACGTTTTTCCAATCTTCTATTGTCGAATTTGCTCAGCTGTGCGAACTGTAGCCTCAGTTTCCTGTTCTTAGCTGACAGGAGTGGCACACGGTTGGTCTTCTGCTGCTGTAGCCCTCTGCCTCACCGTTTGATGTGTTGTGCATTCAGAGATGCTCTTCTGCAGACTTCGGTTGTAACAGTGGTTAATTGAGTTACTGCTGCTTTTCTATCAGCTCGAACCAGTCTGGCCATTCTCCTCTGACCTCTGGCAGCAAACAAGGCATTTGTGGCCGCAGAACTGCCGATCACTGGATATTTTCTCTTTTTCGGAGCATTCTCTAGAGATGGTTGTGCGTGAAAATCCCAGTAGATTTCCCAGTAGTTTCTGAAATACTCAGCCCGATTGGCACCAACAACCATGCCACGTTCAAGTCACCTAAATCACCTTTCTTTTCCATTCTGATGCTCGGTTTGAACTGCAGCAAATAATCTTTTAATCAAATAATCTGAGTTAACAAGCAGTTGGACAGGTGTACCTAAAAGGTGGCCAGTGAGTATATATATATATATATATATATATATATATATATATAATATATATATTTATATATATATATATATATATATATATATAGATAGATAGATAGATAGTAGATAGATAGATAGATAGATAGATAGATAGATAGATAGATAGATAGATAGATATGATAATAGATAGATAGATAGATACTACACACAACACACACACATACACGGCCAATATAAGATTCTGATGATATGATAACCTTGGATAAAAATATCACAGTTTGACGCTATCACGGTATTGTGATTACTGCTATAATATAGTCTCTTTTTTAAAGTCTGAGTAAAAATCATCAACTTTTTCCCTCATTGAACACAATCTGTTTTATTTTAGGAAACATTTATAATATTTTGGAACAGTAAACATGCAGGCTAAATATGTTATTAAATGAGTAATTGACTGCGCTATCTTTATTAGTTTTTTAAACACATTTAAAAAAAACTTACATATACCTTAGGAAGGGTATAGCTTGAAAACTTTAACAGTTTTAAAACCTTGACTTTTCCAAACTGGTAACCTTGAACCGGTTACCATCTCAGCCTTCCCACAGTACTGTGCCAAAAGAATTTCCACCAAAAACAATTCAATGCTGCAACGCTATCACCAATGATAAATTAATTATAAAGAATATGAGAATAAATATGATGCTTATAATTCTAATCAAATGTATCCCACATATGGACTGACATACTGATACTCTCATCCTCATTGACATACATTTTGTTTTCAAGTCTTCACATTCACTTTGTTGCCTTTACTTCAGTGAAATTCCCCTTTAGTTCTTCAAAGGCTTGTTGAATTGTCCATTCTTGTCCAGTGCACGCTTGCAAAACTAGATAATAGTATGTATCCTGTCCTTGTGCTAATTCAAGACATCGGTTTGTCTTTCTGTTTCTTATTTCTTTTCCCTAAAAATAAAGCATTAACATGGGATTTTCACTTATATGCATGCTCAAGTTCTTATGGCCAGATTTACTAACAGTGTGTGCCAGCACAAACTGTATTTTTGACATTAAAACGATAGCCTGCTGTCACTGTCAATACAGTCCAAAGACATGCAGGGGTGCGTTTCCGAAAACCATTGTTAGCCAACTAAGGTTGCAGGTTCTGTGGTTATAAACATAGTTCCTTGATTTGGCGTTTCCCAAATCTGTCGTTCCAACGAACATTCGTAAACTGTACGCTTGCAACTACACCTCTAGAGCTGTAGTTAGAAACATAGTCTCTGGTTGTGTTCTATTCCCAGTTATGCCCCCTATGCCCTATTCGTTTAGAATATTCTAACATTTAAACTGGGAATGATTAAAAAACACATTAAAGTCATCTCTCTTAGGTGTAATTTGCTTTCAAAGTATTTTTACAGTTCATTTTTAGCCATCTTCATATTGACAATTACGCTCCCTTCGTGAATTTTGAACACCGCCGTGGCTCATGACGAAAGCTGTAGGTGACCTATTATTTAAAAGCAGAATTTTGTTATGTCTCCAAAGCTTGTGAAAACAAATAAATATATATTTGTTTTATTTATATATATATATTATATATATAATATATATATTATATATATATAATATATATAATATATATATATATATATATATAGCAGTTGTTAATGGTTTATTAAGTTATTTATTAAGAAATGTATCTGTACTGTATATGACATGGGCCTGTTGGTTAGTAGACTTTTTAAAATAAATAAATAAATAAACAAACAAACAATATTCTACTTAATAATATTAATATAATAGTTATAATAATTATTATTATTATTAAGTAGGATTTTTTTTCATTTCTTAATAAACTGTAAATTACGCCTACAACCATTAACGATTTATAGAATATGTGGTAGCTAAGTGATTTTACATGAAATATTCTCAATAATATTTGTAAAGGAAACATATATAGGTCCTATATGTGTCGTTTACATATATTTCAATTAATATGGAAAGCGAGTGCATGTTTTTACCAAAACTTATCTTGGATTTTTTAAAGTGCGAGTGTATGTAAAATAATTTGCACAAAAATGATGGGTTTTTTTCTTTAAAGAAGTTCTTCCACCCTGTTTAGAGCGTCATTATGGACGTTTTACAATATAACTATTAGTTATATATAACTATCACGATGGATCTGTGACAGAGAAACTACAGGTTTTGGGAAACACTCATCACTACATTGTGCATCATACTATGATAATTCAGCCGAGAGTTACGTTGTTGTTTGGGAAACGCCCCCCCTGAATACTGTACGTGAATTGGAAGAACTAAATTGGCCATAGTGTATGAGTGCGTGTGCGAATGTAATAGTGTAGGGGTGTTTCCCAGTACTGGGTTGCATCTGGAAGGGCATTCTTTGTGTAAAATGCCGGAATAGTTGGCGGTTCATTCCGCTGTGACGACCCCTGATAAATAAGGGACTAAGCTGAAGGAAAATGATTGAATGAATTGAGCGAGATCAAAGATTCAGAGATTAGTAAATCTGGCCGTAAATATTGTGTATGAGAAATAATTTAAGCAATGTGGCACAACATATTCCACAAAAATGAATACACTTATAAAACCCACACAAGAGATCCATACCTGAGTGAAGTTCCAATAAATACTCATTCCTTTCTCCTTGGCATATTTACAGTTATATAAAGTCACCGTGCTTCCACTTCCAGGGTCAGACAGACAACGATTAGAGTTATAAGTGTGAGATTTAATGCTGCCAACATAGATTTCTCCAGTACGTTTGTAGTAACAACGCTGTGGAAGAAGTTAAAATGATTAATGCTTTCTGGTTGTAGCTTTAAAGTTTTCCCTTGGATACTGTATACCTGAGGGCCGTAGTAATGACACCACCAAAGATAATAGGCACACTTCCAGGAACTGGTCCTTGATCAATGCAATGGCTTTTAAGAATGTCATTCTTCAACTGCCATGAAAAAAAAACAGCATCAATTCAAGGGTGACTATAGATCGATCAGTTGTAGTAAGCTTTTGAAATTGCATCAGAAAACTATCTGTGTTGCTTACCACACCATAACCTATTATGTCGTCCCATCTGTCAAGCTGAGGATATACATTTTCCAGATACCATTTGAAGGGTTTACATTTGAGTCTCTCCCGTAACTGTTTTCTTTCAGTGACATCACCAATATCAATCCCATGATCCTTTAGGAAACAATTGTTTTATTACCCAGAATGCAAATGCAAACATGACTGTTAAAAATTACTTATCTCAAAGCGATTTTTACAGTTACCTTCAGAGGGAGATTCCAGGCAATATTCACATTGGATTTATATTCATCCATCCAGATTTCAGCCACTCTCAGTGCATTTCGAATCATGAGTTTGCTGAGATCTGGTGAATAAGGCTTATGTGATCTTTCAATGTGTGCAATCTTTGAACACGGCACCACTTCGACACTCCCACCACAGAGCCAGACCTGATTTAATCATTAAATATCAAATATCAATATCTGCACACCATTATATGTACACATATTTCATGCGTTACGCGAACCACTCACACGTATGCCTAGTTCAACATTTTCTCCACCATAAACTGTCATTCCTTCATCCAGAACTCCAATTTCTCCCAGGAACTCACGGTCAGCGACAAGGATACCCATGACTGAAGGACTCCTAACAATGTCGGGGTAAAAATAAAATGGATGGGTTTAAGTTGATGCCATTCATTCTGTTCCTCATAGTGACCGAAGTTTCAAGATTAAGTCTTGTTCTAAAACATTGATTCATTGAGCATAAAAATAACCATTTATTGCTGTCAGTTCATTTCAAAAATACATATTAATCTAAGCCCTACTCACTGTCCGATTTCAGCCACAACTTGGTCATCTGAGACAAATCCAAATAAAAGATTGCTGTAATCCTATAAGCTAAAATCTGTGGTTTTTGAACGCTGGTTTGTTCACTGACAGCTGTTTATTAATTGTTGCAGACAGATTTTTCTGGCGAAGATTTTAAACACTTCAGACACATCAATAAGAGCGCATCAATAGACAGCATGCTTCAATAGTAAAACCCCCCAAAAAATCTCTGACATTTGCCTGCACTAGTTTGAAGTTATCACACTGAAAGCACCATCAGATTTGGCACTCTTATTGGATTCTTAGTTTAAAGCCAGTAGCAGCTGAAGTCATTCATTAATTTTCAATTGTTTTTCTGGGGCCGGGTCACGGGGGCAGCAGTCTTAGGAGAGAACCTCAGACTTCCCTTACCCCAGACACTTCCTCCAGCTCCTCCAGTGGGAATCCCGAGGCATTCCCAGGCCAGCCAAGAGACAGTCCCTCCAGCGTGTCCTGGGTCTTACCCGAGGTCTCCTCCCGGTGGGACATGCCTGGAACACTTTCCTAGGTAGGCGTCCAAAAGGCATCCGAAACAGATACCCAAGCCACCTCAGCAGACTTCTCTCAATGTGGAGGAGCAGCAGCTCTGTTCCGAGCTCCTTCCAGGTGTCAGAGCTCCTCACCCTACCTATAAGGTTGCGCCCTGCCACCCTGCAAAGGAAACTCATTTCGCCCGCTTGTATCTGGGATCTTCTCCTTTTGGTCATGACACAAAGCTCATAGGTGAGAGTAGGAACGTAGATTGACCGGTAAATCGAGAGCTTTGTCATTTGGTGAGCTCCTTCTTTACCACAACGGACCGGTACATCAACCGCAATACTGCTGCCGCTACACCAATCCGCCTGTCAATCTCACGTTCCATCCTTTCCTTACTTGTGAACAAAACCCCAAGATACTTGAACTCCTCCACCTGGGGTAAGGACTTTCCTCCAACCTGGAGATGGCAAACCACCTTTTTCTGGTGGAGCACCATGGACTCAGACTTGGAGGTGCTGATTCTCATACCAGCCGTGTCACACTTGCCAGGAAACCACCCCAGTGCATGCTGAAGGTCCATGTTCAATGAAGCCAACAGAACAACATTGTTTGCGAATAACAGAGATGAGATCCTGTGGTCCCCGAACCGGACCCCCTCCACCCCCAAGGCTGTGCTTTGAAATTCTGTCCATAAAAATTATGAACAGAACCGGTGACTTCTTGCCGGAATTGCGAACCAAACTCCTACTCTGTTCATACAGGGATGAGACAGCCCTTAGCAGAGCGCCTCTGACCCTATTCTCCCAGAATGCCACAAGGGACACAGTCTTCTCCAAGGAACGCCTTCTCCAAGTCCACAAAACACATGTGGACTGGTTGGGCATACTCCCATGAACCCTCGAGCACCCTGGTGATGGTATAGAGCTGGTCCAGTGGCCTGGACGAAAACAACAGTGTTCCTCCTGAATCCCAGGTTCAGGATGAACTGCCACCTTATCGTGGTGGAGGGGTTTGAGTGCTTGAGTGATCCTAGGAGCTATGTTGCCGGGGGCTAATGCCCCTGGTAGGATCTCCCAAGGCAAAAAGGTCTTAGGTGACAGATCAGACTAAGTGCAGATAAAAAAAAACCCTTTGAGTTTTATAACATCGAGGACCGAGATGTCGCCCAGTATGGTGCAGCCATGGCCCTATCCTGGAGCCAG
This sequence comes from Danio aesculapii, assembly GCF_903798145.1. Lineage (NCBI taxonomy): Eukaryota > Metazoa > Chordata > Actinopteri > Cypriniformes > Danionidae > Danio > Danio aesculapii. Next base: position 20,756,245 of record NC_079459.1, on the reverse strand, counting down.
GCCTGGGGTTGGGGCTCGTATGCGAACACCTGGTGGCTGTGTTTGTCCCTGCGGACCATGACAACCCGATCTTCGGGCACAGAAACTGGCTGCTGAAGTCACATAGTGTAAATAGCACAGTGTGAGCAGGGCTTTGGGAAGATAAGCAACTGTACATCCAATTTGCATTAATAGAAAAACGTAAAGAAAAGAAAAGAAAAAAGTTATGACCAAAATTAACAGAACAAAAACGTCCTCTTTCCGTCAATAAATCACATAATTAAAATGAACTTGCCATGTCTTGCTCATTTTGAAAAGGCTGTACAATTTTGATTTCATGACAGATCAGACGATTTTTTTTCAATGATGCAATTTTATTTTAAAAGAATGAATGATTGTGTCACACTCCAAGAGCATTTAAATTCACTGAAGAAAGTGAAAGTGTTTTAAAAGTTGCACAACTTACTTTCCTGGTTCTGATGGGTCTTTGAGTTTGTACCATTCTGGCCGGAAGGACTCATACATGCACCAAATGCTCCAGTCAAACGCATGAGCAGCAGGAAAATAGCTAATAACCTCCAGTGTGTCAAAAAGCACTTTGTCGAACACTGGTGACAACACAGTTGTCCTGTTTGCTTTGATTCGTGCAAGTAGTGGCTCTGCCCTACAACAACAAAACAGCAGTCAAATGTAAAACATATATATTTATTAAGACCATTATACTTCTATGAGTGTAGTATAATTTACCATTCTTTATTAACTTCAATGTGGGCATCCAGAATGGCGACCACTTGACCTGTGGCCGCTTCCCAGCCTGACATTCTTGCTTTGGCGAGACCCATTTGCTTTTTGTGTCGCACCTTCTTGATCAAACCAGGTTTGCCTTTGTTAATTAGATCAATATATTTGTCTAAAGGCAATTTCAGATCCTCTACCAAAAAAAAAAGAGAGAACAATTTATGAAGAACTAATCCATTAATTAATGGCCCCTTTCCACTGACTGGCACAGTAAAGTACGGGTCGGTACGGGTGACCTTTATCAGGCTTGCATTTCCACAACCAAGGGTAACATTTTGGTGGCCGTGGTGTACAACAAAGTTTCAGTCGACGTCATTCTTGCAATAAATGTCTACAGTAAAGCTGTACAGGTCGTTCAATTATCATATTATCATATACAGATGCTTTATACATATTTTTTATGAACAAGACTTGATATAACTGCA